>NW_028238630.1:0-287180 GCF_009769465.1 Tauraco erythrolophus | reverse complement strand
GGAGTTTGTAAATTATCATCCCTGGAGTTTGTAAATTATCATCTACTTCCCCACAAGTGTTGTCCATATTACAATTTACCCTTCATCCAATGATGAGCTCCGTTTTAGCAATATGTATGAGCCTCATTACCATAACCATTTAAGCGTGCTGTTAAGGCTAAATAAATGAGACTTGTTATACAACACCTGGAGTCTTGTCTCCCATTCTTCCACAAATGGTGACCCCGATGTGATACAGCGGCACCACGGTGGATTAACGAAGGGGTTTGGGTCCTACCGCGACAAGGACGGCGAAAGTGCAGGCATAAGGACGTGCACCACGCCTCGAGTGACCGTACAGACGAGCTCGACTGATACATGCCGCCGAAGCCTGAAGGGTCGCAACAGCACGCTGGTAAGGTATGGAAAGGCAAGCAGCATATGATTTGTTCGCTGCATTTTTGCAGAAGCGACAAATCAAAGGTATAGATTTACAAAAGGAATTGCCAGGATTATTGTCTTACGGATATGCAGACGGTATGTTTCAAAATCCACATACCGTGCATGAATTATCTGAATGGCGTAAATTTGGTGATAAGCTGTGGGAGGCTACATTAGAAGATGATAAGACAGCCAAGAAATCGGGGAAGTTATGGCGAGTGATACATAATGAACTATTACAACATCAGGCAGAGAAAAAGGCAGCGGAAGAGGCAACAGTAGCGCAAGGCAAAAATAAGGACTATAATAGAGACTGGTTTCAAATCACTCCTACGGCACCAGCCGTCTCTCAAGTCGTTTTGCCTCCCCCGCGGCCGAATGTTAATGCAGAAGAGCTGTGCACGCCATCTGTACCCCCTCCCGAGGGAGAGTTAAGGCTAAGTGCGCCACCACCGCCAGCCCCTCTGTGCAGTGAGCTGATCCCTGGGCCAGATACGGATCTAGCGGAGGCCATAGCTAAGGAAAGACGGGAGGCTTGGGCGGCACTTGCAAAGGACTGCCTGGAAAAGGGAGATGAAAGTGCAGTAGAGGCAGCAAAACTATTGGCTTGCCCGGTGGCATACCAGCCCATACCGGGGGGAGGCTTAAACGCGATGATATCGGCTCTAGATTGGAAGTTACTTTCCCAACTACGGTCGACTGTTGGCCAGTTCTGGGTGACTAGTGAACCAGTGAAACAAATGCTAGATTATATTTGGAGTACCCAGATACTGCTGCCTGCGGACTGCTGTCGTGGTTTTAGGCTGATCCAGCAACCAAACTCACACAGTCTTTCCTTCTCCAGCAAAGTAGAGAGGAGAGAAAAAACACCAAAGGGACTGAGGGTTGAGACAAGAACAGAGGGAGCACCCAGCAACCATGGTCCTGGGCAAAACAGACAGGGCTTTCTCAAAGCAAAACAGTTTATCAATGATCACTTAGAAGGACAAAGGGAAACAAAAACCGATTACTCAAGAGGACAGAAAGAAACAAAACCAGATCTTAAAACCGACACCTTCCCCCCCTTCCTTTTCCTCCCGACTCTACCTCCTCCCCCCAGCAGCACAGGGGGCAGGGACTGGGGGAGTGCAGGTCAGTTCATTCCGTGCTGTTACTGCTGCTGCTTTCTTAAAGGAGAAGGAGTTCTTACACCCTTTTCCCCTGCTCCAATGGATCCCCTACCCACGAGGAAAAATCCACAAACTTCTCCAGCGTGAGTCCAGCCCACTGGAAACAATCCTTCCCCACAGATTGCTCCAGTGTGGGCTTTACCACAGTCTCGGATACTTAGGGAGTTGTAGCCACTCGCTCCGGCGTGGGTCGTCATGCAGACTCCAGATGCCTCTCTGCCATGTCATCCATCTCAACACGACCATCCTCAGGCTCAGGCATCTTCTCCCCACAGGCTGCGAGTGGGTCCCTGCTCCACCGAGGCCGTCCTGGTTGCAGGGGGGCCGCCTGCTATCTCACCATCAGCCGCAGGGGAAACTTGGCTCCGGCACACCTCCTCCCGCTCCATCCTCACTGACCTGCTGTCGATGTGGCTGTTTCTCTCAGATCTCAGTCCTCTCCAGGTGAACTCAGCCCAGTGGGCACCCCGGGAGTGGGGTGCCCCCGAGTTCCCCAGCTGGCTCCGCCGCTGCCATCCTCCGTGGGCGGCGCCGGCCTGATGCAGGCAGCTGCCCGGCCAGGAGCCAGGGAGCGGGGGCAGTGCCCTCCTCCCTTCTCTGCTCGATCCTGGGCGAAGCACCTTTTCCGGTTCCTTTGTCCTGACTTAAATAGGGCAATTCACAGAGGCGCCCTATTGGCTCAACCCCGAGGGGGATGGGAGTCTGATCTGGTGGCCAGAACTAAGCCTAACCCGATTCCAAAACCGGGGAGGTTGCAGGGAGCAAAACCCCTCTCCTGCCACCAGAACCATCCCCCCCTCCACATCAAACCATGACAACTGCAGAGGAATAGTGAAATTGATTTTCACGCAACATCAACAGTTGCTTTTTAATGCGCATTGGCAAGCATTGGTTAATGAGAGCGTAGCCGCTCAAAGACAACCAGGAGATCCTCTACAAGGAGTGACAGTAGAAGAATTAATGGGACTGGGAGCTTTTCTTCGCACGGAAGCCCAGGCATTGATAGGACCGGATAAATGTAGGGAGGCAATGAGACTCGTCAGAAATGCTATTGATAAAGTTGAAGAGCCAGGGGGAGTATATATGGGGATCAAGCAAGGAAGAGATGAGCCATTTGGTACTTTTATAGATAAAGCTGCTGCCGCTATAGAAAGGGCTGGGTTTCCCGAATATATGCGGGGAGCTTTGCTAAAACAGTGTGCTCTCCAAAATTGTAATCAAACCACGCAAAATATACTAAGCACCTTGGGAGCCAACTGGACTATAGAGGAAGCTTTAGAAAGTATGGCTCAAGTCCCTGTTGGCCCCCAAGCGTTCTTAGTGGAAGCTATCAAAGAGTTAGGGTTAGGTCTTAAGGAGCAAGCAAAATCTACTCAAACCCAAGTATTAGGCGCTCTTGCGCCCCTTCAAGCAGCAAGCACAAAACCCCAGAAGCCCTCATCGAGAAATCGCTCGACATGCTATCGTTGTGGAAATGTGGGTCACATCCGTCGTGAATGTCAAGCGTCAGGAGTTTGGTGCCAAAAATGTCGATCAGACAATCACAATATGAATGCCTGTCACAAGAGATCAGGAAACTTCAAGCCGAGCGCGCAGAATCGCAGTGGCCGCGCTCCGACACAAGTCGTCGCTGCAGCTCAGCCGAAATCCTTCGCCCAGCCACTGCCGGAAGCCTCGGTTTGGACCTGGCAGCCGCAGTAGAAATAACCTTAATGACATCGACACCCTCAAAGGTACCCACAGGAATCAAAGGCCCTATCGTTATCGATGGAGAGGCCGTGGGTGCATTGCTTTTAGGACGATCGTTCGTCTCCATTCTTGGACTTTTTGTACTGCCTGGAGTGATAGATGCTGACTACTCCGGGGAAATTATGATTATGGTTTACACTCCGTTTCCACCAGCTCGGATACAAAAAGGACAACGGATTACTCAACTGGTTCCCATTAAGCAACTCTCTAGAAAACATGTTCCTTTATCACAAAGAAAAAGAGACACAGAGAGTTTTGGGTAGACAGGTGATGCTGCCATGCTCACATTAGATCTGACCGAGAGGCCTAAGGAACAAGTTGTAATTGAATACAAGAATCAACAGCGGACTTTAACGGGACTACTGGACACAGGAGCTGACACGAGCATTATTAGCCCCGAGTATTGGCACAAACATTGGCCACTACAGCCTGTCGCAGCAACGGTGACTGGTGTTGGAGGCTTGACCTTGGCAAGCAGTAAGCCGAATGTGCAAGTTACAATTGGAGACAAGTGCCTGACCAGTAAACTTTCAGTAGTTCAACTTCCACACACAATACAATGCTTAATTGGCCGGGATATACTTGCTCAGTTAGGAGTGGTTTTGACCAATGACCACCCTTTAGTGTGATGGCCATTGCATGGACTTTCTCAATTCCCATTACATGGAACTCAACGGAACCAGTATGGGTGAAGCAATGGCCCTTAAAAAGGGAAAGTCTCCAACATGCACACGAGCTTGTCTTAGAACAGTTTAAACAAGGACATCTGACTTTATCAACAAGCCCTTGGAATACACCTATCTTTGTCATTAAGAAAAAAATCTGGTAAATTTCGATTGTTACATGATTTACGAGAGGTTAACTGCCAAATGGAGCCCATGGGAGCCTTGCAACTGGGATTACCCAATCCAGCCATGATCCCGCAAAATTGGCCGTTGCTAATTATAGACTTAAAGGACTGTTTTTTCACAATTGACTGCATCCTGATGCAGAAAGCGTTTTGCATTTACTCTGCCAGCCATAAATAGAGAAGGACCAGATCAACGTTTCGAGTGGACAGTTCTGTCCCAGGGCATGCGTAACAGTCCAACTTTATGCCAGCTGTATGTGAATGCGGCCCTACAGCCTCTGAGACAGCGATGGCCGCATGTTCTGATATATCATTATATGGATGATATTCTCTTTGCTCAACCACAGCCTTTCACTGACTCCCAAATGGAAGAAATACAAAAGACAATTTCGTTTAGTCGTCGCCCCGGAAAAAATTCAACGGACTTCTCCATGGAAGTATTTAGGATGGACTCTAACAAAACAAATAGTTACCCCCCAGAAGTTACAATTCCAAACAAAAATTCGAACTTGACAGATGCACAAAAATTTTTAGGAGACCTACAGTGGTTACGAACGATTGTAGGCATCCCTAATGAGCTACTTGATGCGTTACATCCTTTGTTAAAGGGAACTGATCCTGCTTCTCCAGTTTTTGCTACCCCTGATCAGCAATCAGTTTTGCAAATCATTATGCAATGTGTCACAGGTGGATGTATGCGCCGCAGATGTGTCGACACCCCTATTGATCTTACAGTTTGGTGTGGACCAAAATACTTACTGGGGGCACTGACTCAAACGCAAAAGAAAACGTGGGACAGCTGGGTATTGGAGTGGGTAGCGCCAATTCTACAGCAGTCCACAACACTTCTCCAAAAAATCGAAATGTTAGCAGAATTGATCAAACATGGGAGAGAACGTGTTCTGCAAATAACCGGAATAGAACCCAAGGCAATCCACATACCTATGAAGAAGGATACATTGCAGTGGTATATTAACACCAATGAGAAAATGCAGGAAGCCTTGTTAGCTAGTGGAGCCGAAATGAAAACTGGAAAACTTTCCCCTGCATCCCTCCAGTGGATTGGGCAATGGGGATGGCTGACACGTCCTATGAGGGAGCTTCAGCCCATTCCGGAAGCCCTAACGGCATACACGGATGCTGGGAGAAAGTCTAGGACAGCAGCCATAACATGGCAGGAAAAGTATAGCTGGAAGCACAAGATTATTAAGGCAGAAAAAGAGGACACTCTTCAAACATTGGAACTGCTTGCAGTAGTCTGGGCTATGTCACATTTGGAAAAACCATTGACTATTGTGACAGACTCGCTTTACGTAGCTGGGATAGTGGAGAGGATAGCAGTTTCTGCAACTTCAAAGAGCCACCAAGTTAAGGAAAGAACCTTATGCCGTTATTCACATTCGAAGCCATAAATGGGACGTTGGTCTAGGAAAAGGCAATGCTTTGGCTGACAAGCTTGTAACTGTGGGAACAGCATCGTTGCCCAACCACATGATAGCCAGAGAAGCTCATTCTGTGTATCATCAAAATGCCAAGGGCCTAAGCCAAGAGTATCGGTTGCCAATGGCAGAAGCAAGGGCTATAGTTAGATCCTGCCCCATATGCAGCTTGCAAAATGGGGGTTGTGGGCTAGCAATAGGGGTTAACCCACGAGGCTTAAAATCAAACGAATTGTGGCAGATGGACGTAACACATGTACGTAGTTTCGGCAAGTTGCGATTCGTGCACGTAACCAGACACCTATAGCAAATTTGTATGGGCTACAGCACAAGCAGGAGAAAAGGCTTTACATGTAATTCGACACTTACATATTTGTTTTGCAGTAATGGGAGTAGCCAAAAAGATCAAAACTGACAATGGCCATGCCTATACCAGTGCAAAGGTTCAGCAATTTCTCAGGCAGTGGGGAATTACGCATGTTACGGGTATTCCTAACTCCCCTACAGGACAGGCAATGGTTGAGCAGGCTAACGGTACTTTACATCGATAAATACACTGACACTAAAGATCCACAAGCCAAGCTGTTAAAAACATTATTAGTTATGAATTATTTATGTATTTTTGGTGACACGGAAAAGCCAGCCGCCAAAAGGCATTCTGAAACTACTCCAGCCAAGAGTAGTCACAAAGAAATGTGGGTAAGATATAGAGATCCGAAAACCGGAATCTGGCAAAACTCGGCTCGAGTACTATTTTGGGGGTGCGGGTATCTCTGTGTTTCCACCCCTACAGTAGCACTTTGGGTTCCTGCTAAGTGGACGAAGCTGGCGGTAGATGTCCCATCATCCCCTGAGACATCTGAGGAGGAGCGACAGAACCAGGTTCGACAAGAAAGCATCAGCGATTCTGCAACCTCTGGTGACGCAGATTCAACAGGAGCTAAACGTACCTCCGGACAGTCTGAGTGACGTCAAGGACTTTCAGGGACTTGTTTTCTCTCTGCAAAGTTATAATATTAAAGGTCCTGCTGGCGTTGTGTGCCTTGCCTGTGGTAATTGGGGTTGTGCAGCCTGGGTGTTCAAAAAGAAAACGGGAGAAGTCTGGAGAGCTTTGTGCAACGACTGGTTGCAAGAGCGAGGCCACGATAAAATAGAGCTAATAAGGGCCTCCGACAAGGACACTGTATCCTTGAACACAGAGTTATACAATAACAGGATATGAGTTCTGGCAACAACAGGATATGAAAGCAGGAACTAGCTAGCAAGCTAACTACAAACATCCTGAGCGAGCATCGGGTCGAGGGCGGTAGCCGCTGGTGCAAGGCATCCAATGACGAGCTCCGTTTTAGCAATATGTATGAGCCTCATTATGATAACCATTTAAGAGCGCTGTTAAGGCTAAATAAACGAGACTTGTTATACACCACCTGGTGTCTTGTCTCCCGTTCTTCCACAATGCACCACGAAGATCCCCTCTCGTGCCCAGCACCTGGGGGGGCGAAGGCTTTTCTCCCCCACGCTGGGCCAGCAAGTGTCCCCGGGGTTTTTGCCTTCCTCTGCAGCACGGAGCACGGCCCCTTGCCAGGGCTCCTTGGGCCCATTTGGGCCAGGGGCTGCTGCTCCTGCTCCACGGAGGTGGCCTCGTGCGCCGCATCCGGGGAGAGGAAGCTTCTTATACTCCCAGGGTGGCCCCAGGGGCTGCATCTTGTCCTCTGTCGCATCGAGCACGGCCTTGTGCCGGGGCTCCTCCAGCCCTTCCGGCCACTTCTCGCTGCTGCTCCGCCCCTCTCTCCCGGGTGCCATCGTGCCCCTGCTCTCTCGGCCTCTCTTTTCCATGGTAAGGCTGGAGCCCGAGCTCTGCTCTTCCCTGGGATGCATTTCCCCAGGGATTGGTGCCTGTGCAGAACAGCCCGTGCTGGGAAGGGCCCCAGGCTCACTGCCCCATCCGGAGCTGCCACTTCCCAGCTCTCTCTCCGTGCACGACAAGCGCAGGGCAGCACCAGAGCGCTTTTCCCGCATCCCTGGCCACGGAGCACAGTGGAACAAGCTTTGTTATTCAGCTGCTGCTGAGTGAAGGGAGGAAAAAGAGAAGGGGCCAGTTGTGCAGTGTTATGCCCTGAGAAGCTCTGACCATGGCCTGCTCATCTCTTCTGCTTTAGACATCGACGGTTGGCCACTTAGGAGACAGGGGAATGTGCCAGATGGGTCTTCTCTCTGATGGAGAACTGTTGTTGTCAGGCTCTTCTGTTTCAGCATGTTTTTCCAAAGGAAATCAATCAGGCATTTCTAAGAAGGAATAGAAGGAGCCAGAAACATTCCACTGGGAAACAAAGAGGTATTGCTCACCTTGAAAAGATTTGCAACTATCTAGTTGAGGAGCATGTCCTGCTTCAGACTGAGGGCTCGGTCTTTGAGCCGTGCTGGTGTCAGGGTTTTGCCCTCCTGTGGAAAGCCAGGTTTCCTCAGCATGTACTGTATTGGGGAAGGAGGAGGGAGGAAGAGAAGGAGGAGGAAGAGGTGAAGGGGTAAGAGAATGAGAGGGAAGAGGAGGAGGAGCAGGAAGAGGAGGAGGAAGAGGAGGAGGGGGAAGAAGAGGAGGAGGAAGAGGAGGACAGGGAAGAGGAGGACAAGGAGGAGGAGGAGGAAGAAGAGAATGAGGACAAGGAGGAGGACAAGGAAGACAAGGAGGAAAAAGAACAGAAGGAGGTTATTTTTCAAAAAGGTGCTTTGCTCATGTGAACAAGTTGGCTGTTATCGCATTAAGCATTGGAAGAGCTGAGACAGAGCAGTGACAGCGCATCGCACAGCACACAGGGCGCCTGCTGCGAAACCGGAAATATTTTTAGGGCCCTCTGCACCTTCAGTTATGGAGGTAAATATGTGGCACCTCCGAAATGTTAACTCCATCCCAAAAGTTGTGCAGAATTCTCCAATTCAGGTGTAGGATCATCCTATCACCTTCCCAGGTGTATCCAGCTGTTGAAAACACGAGCTTTCTTCCCCAAGTTTGAGCAGGGAACGGCACGAACGGTTCTGGTTCACTTTTGGAAGCAGGAGCTGTCCCAAGAGCAGCAACTCGGTGGCAATGCCTACGGGGGCACATGGGGTAGGACTGAAGATTTCTTGCAGCAGAAATACTTGTGGGAATTCAGGCTCTGGTTTCGTGTTCTTTGCTGTGCTCTGGGGAAACTTCTCTAAGGAAAATCACCGCTTGCCAGAGCATCTGTGTAGGGAGTTATTGTGGCTTCAGACCAGTCACTGCCCTTCTCATTTCGAGGACCAATGTGGGAACTACGGCTGGTCCGCGGATCCCAGGACAGAAGATGGAGAAACTGGCCTTGGAGAAATTGCTGTGTACCCCTGCAGATCTGAAAACTCCCTGAACAGAAGTGGAAAACAACTTGCAGGTGCCTGGGAGGGCCAGGGAGCCATAAGATAAAGAGGAACTGTATGATAAGAGACTGGACTGTGTTTTTGCACTAATTGTGTGATGTAATGAATTTGGCTTAAGTTATGTAGAGTGCGTGATCACCAATCATGTATTAGGCTAAGGCGCGTGAACAGCTGTAGTTAACCAACCACCTAATTGCTTATGTCGCGTGCACTGCTAGAATTAGTATAAAGGCGTGCTGGAACTTGCAAGGAGGGATTAATTAATTATATAATAAATCAATACTGCTTGAATCTGTGTATGTCGTGTCCGTCTCAACAGCGACATACAGCAACATCTGGTGACCCCGACGTGATTCACCAGGACACGAACTTTTGGACCGCAGGGCGAAGTGCGGTGGAGACGGAGCCCAGCGTAGCTTGAGAGCGGCGGGGAAGCTGCGAATTGATCCGGATCGACTTAGACTTTGACACCTGGGACAGGTGAGCCGCTGGGAATGGGATAATGGGAAATAGCCTCACAAAGGAGGAGGAAGCCATCCATTCTTTGTGGACGTTAATATTGAAAAGAAAAGGACTGAAAGTATCTAATAATAACATCCAAAAAATGTTGTTGTGGGCGCAGCGACAAGGGCTTGAAGCGAACTCTCCCACAGCATTCAGTGTGCCTGTTTGGCAAGCCCTGGGGAAGAAATTATTTGATGCTGCTACCAGTGGGCAAAAAGAAGCTGTGGACTTATTGACAACGTGGCGATCGTTTTTAGAGGCCTT
Source organism: Tauraco erythrolophus (assembly GCF_009769465.1). Taxonomy (NCBI): domain Eukaryota; kingdom Metazoa; phylum Chordata; class Aves; order Musophagiformes; family Musophagidae; genus Tauraco; species Tauraco erythrolophus. Next base: position 277,392 of record NW_028238630.1, on the reverse strand, counting down.
GAAAGACTTAAAGTCTGAGCACGATAAAGCAGAGGATAAGACAGACTCTGTTCCGATAACCTCTTCTGCAGTAAGTGAGGTTGTGGGAGAGACTTCTGAAGTGAATGACAGCTCAGCTGGGAGGTTACCGCCTGTGCCTAAGCCGAGAAAAACGTTGCTGAAATCTGCTCGTTTAGTGGAGCCGGACTCCCTGGGAGCGTACGTATCCCCCGCAGCACAGCTAAAAGCGGCGGAAAAATTTACTCCCTATAAGTTGCCTTGGCAGCAGTTGCAAGAGGCAAAAGAAAAGTACGCAAAACCTCATATCGAAACATGCTCTCTCCCTTCTTCTCCACTGAATTCCTCTGATATTAAGGCAACAGAGGACGAACAAATACAGGATCAGGTATATCCCCCTTTACCGGAGAGTGACGAGGAGGAGGATTCCGTAACAGATTTTGCTGAGATGCCTTCTGTTTCTGCAAAGGGGGTGGGAAAACAGGGGGGTCTACCGTATCGGCCTCCCTTACCGCAGTTGTGGGTGTTGCCACCTGCTACAGTGACGGTTCAGCCGCGTAATGCAGTACAATTTTGGGACGCGGTTAGGAAAAAGGCAATGGAGGTCGGGGACTGGGACTTGACCGAAACACTGGGGACACCGGTCAATAAAGATCTGTCTGTGATGGAAGTGGGGGGAGGGCCTAGTGCATTCCCTGTTGAGCTAGCCCTCCCGGGCTCTAATCAGCCCAATCAACATGTGGGGTGGTCATGGAAAGTTATACAGGATATGCAGAAGGCGGTAGCTCAGTATGGACCGAATTCCCCAGCAGTGACACAATTGTTGCGATTATTGAGTTTAGAGGTATTGGTGCCGTATGATTTTCAACATTTGGCTCAAATTATGTTTCAGCCAGTACAGCACTCGTTTTTTATGAATGTTTGGAGACAACAGGCTGATCATCAGGCATTGCAAAATATGCAATTGCCCCAAGGTGACCCTTGTCACGCTGTAGGTACTGATGTGTTGATGGGAACGGGTCAGATATTTAGTAATCCGGCAATTCAAGCACAGTGGCATCCCCAAATTCTTGTGCAAATTAAGCAAATAGGGATGCAAGCTTTGATGCGCACGGCAGAAATGGCGGAGCCTAAGGCAAGGTATTCAACAATTAAACAAGGGGTCAGGGAACCTTTCTTACAATTTGTGGAAAAATTGCAAGGGGCTATAGAAAAACAAGTATTTGACAACAGTTTGCGAGCCCTGTTAACAAAGCAGTTGGCGAGAGATAATGCCAACCCTGACTGTCAGAGAGTTATTGAGACATTGCCGGGGGACCCCTCCTTAGAGGAAATGATTACTGCGTGTGCTAAAGTCGGGTCTGTAGAGCATAAAATGACTGCACTGGCCACCGCCCTAGCTGCCTTGCGTGTTAAGGAGCAGAAGTGTTATAGATGTGGAAACCTGGGACATATAAAATCAGAGTGCCCAAGACTGAAAGGCCAAAGGCTGACAATAAATATCGAAAAAGTTAATGGCTCAGTGCCAGTTACTTGCCATAAATGTGGAAAAATAGGTCATTTTGCTAAACAATGTCGATCAAAGTTTTATGCTACCGGTCAGCCAATTCCGGGAAACGGCAAAAAGAGCGCGAAGGGGCGCGTGCAGACACAAATGCCCTACAGTCCTGGCAACCCTTTTGTGGGAGCAATGCAGCATCCACAGACCAATCCGCAAACTTATGCGACAAACTATCAGGAAAGACAGTCGGAGCTGCCGGGATGGATGTATCCATCGCCAACACAGTAACAATAAATAATTGTCAAATTCACAAAGTGCCTTTGGATGCATGGGGACCAATCGGTAAAGGACTTAGTGCTTTGTTAATAGGACGATCAAGTGGCACCTTGCAAGGGTTGATAGTGCATGTAGGAGTGATTGATGCTGATTATATAGGACAGATCTGTGCTATGGTATCTACTGCGACACCACCAGTAACTATTGTAAAAGGGACTCGAATTGCTCAACTTGTGCCCTTTGTGAGTTGTGTTCCTAAAACAGAGCAAACTGTTCGTGGCAACAACGGATTTGGATCTACGGGGAAACCATCTGTTTTTTGGTCCCAGACTGTCACCGACAAGAGACCACAAATGACATGCACACTTACAATGGATCATGCAACCCCATCGCAGACAAAACTAACGGGTTTGTTGGACACAGGAGCTGATGTTACTATCATTGCACAGCGTGATTGGCCTTCCACCTGGCCTCTAGTGTCAAATAATGCGGGAGTAGTGGGTCTTGGGGGGGTTGCTAACAGTTTTATGGCCGCCAAGCCTGTCCTTATTAGTAACCCTGAGGGACAGAAGGCCACTATTAGACCATATGTGACCGCAGCACCCTTAAATTTGTGGGGGAGGGACTGCCTTGGACAATGGGGCATAAGAATTACAACGGATTTTTAGCAGGGGTCACTGTGCTGCAGGGCGTGACACAGCCCACACTGGCATTAACATGGTTAACAGAAAAGCCTGTTCGGGTGGATCAGTGGCCCCTTAATCAAGAAAAACTCACAGCCCTGCACCTTCTGGTTAAAGAGCAATTGGCAGCAGGACATATAGAAGTCTCTCACAGTCCCTGGAACACACCTGTGTTAGTGATAAAAAAGAAATCAGGAAAATGGCGTTTATTGCATGATTTAAGAAAGATCAATGAGGTGATGGCAGCAATGGGGGCCTTGCAACCAGGGTTGCCCTCACCAACTATGATTCCAATGCAATGGAAAATTGTAATATTGGATTTAAAGGATTGGTTTTTTACTATTCCTCTTGCTAACCAGGACATGGAGAAATTTGCATTCACAGTGCCTTCAGTGAATAACAGTGAACCAGCCAAAAGGTGTCATTGGAAAGTTTTACCACAAGGTATGAAAAATTCACCCACTATTTGTCAGTGGTTCGTGGCAAAAGCCTTAAGCCCTATTAGAGCTGCATTTCCATCAGGGTATTGTTATCACTATACGGATGACATCTTACTAGCCGCACCTTCACAGGTAATGCTGGCTGAAATGGAGGCTGAAGCACGAAAGTCATTACAATACCATGGATTAGTGATTGCCCCAGAAAAAGTGCAACGCCAGCAGCCATGGTTGTACCTGGGTATAAAGGTGTTAGATCAAACGGTAATGCCACAACCAATTCAGTTACAAATAAAGGTAAAAACCCTGAATGATGTACAAAAACTAGCAGGGATGATTAATTGGGTCCGACCTTATTTGGGCTTGACGTCTTCCAAATTACAACCGCTCCTGGAGCTGTTAAAAGGGGACTCGGACATTTCTGCACCACGAGTTCTAACTCCAGAAGCAAAACAGGTGATTGAAGAGGTAGAACAGGCAATCATGCAGAAACATGTATGGAGAATCGATCTAACTGTATCAGTGCAAGTGTTTGTTTTGATAGATGATCTGATACCTTTTGCAATGCTTGCACAGTGGAATTCTGATTGGCAAGATCCTTTGCATGTTTTGGAATGGGCTTTTTTGCCTTTTAAAACTAAAAAAACTGCTCCTGGACTTTTTGAACTTTTAGCTCAAATTATTATGAAAACTAGAGCTCGCTGTGTGGAATTGTTGGCAAGAGGTCCTGAGAACATTGTGATACCGGTAAAAAGCGCATATTTTGAGTGGTGCCTTGCCAACAGTTCAGCACTTCAAGCAGCAATGACAAATTATACAGGTCAAATTAGTTATCACATCCATTAATAAAAATGGGTGGCCAGATTCGATTTGCACAAAAACAATTAAGTCAATCTGACCCTGTGCCTGGTCCCACGGTGTTCACTGATGGTTCAGGAAAAACAGGGAAGGCTGCTATTGCCTGGTATGATGGACATCAATGGCAGAACAGAGTGGAACACCAGGAAGGCTCTCCTCAGATTGTTGAATTGAGAGCCATGACTATGGTATTTCAGCAATTTTCTGGTCCTGTTAATGTTGTTACTGATTCGGCCTATGTGGCTGGGTTAGTGCAACGGTTAGACAAGGCTGTCCTTAGCCATGTTACTCAAGAAAAACTTTTCGGAATTTTAAAACTATTATGGACTGAAATTCAAAAGCGACATTCTCCTTATTATGTATTACATATTAAGAGTCATACGAACCTCCCTGTTTTTTTGGTGGAAGGAAATGCAAGAGCAGATGCACTAGTATCAGGCGTAGCAATGGGACCTACTCCAAACATTAAACAACAAGCTATTGCTTCTCATCAATTTTTTCATCAGGGTTATCGAGCCCTGAGACGACAATTTCGCTTGTCCAATGCTGAGGCTCGTGCTATTGTTGCTGCATGCCCTGACTGTCAAGACCAACATGTCCCTCACTACTATGGGACCAACCCTAGAGGGTTACGGGCCCTCCAGATGTGGCAAACAGATGTTACTCATGTTGTTGAATTTGGCAGATTAAAATTTGTCCATGTATCTATTGACACGTTTTCTTCGGTCATCATTGCTACTGCTCATGCGGGAGAAACTGCCAAAGATGTCATTCGCCATTGGCAGGGGGCTTTTTCTACCGCTGGAGTCCCGCATCAGATAAAAACGGATAATGGTCCAGCTAATGTATCTCAAAAGGTTAATTCATTTTTACAGCTGTGGGGTGTAACTCATGTTACTGGTATCCCTCATTCTCCCGCTGGACAAGGTATTGTCGAACGTGCTCATGGCACATTAAAACGGCTTCTGCAAAAACAAAAAGGGGGAATGGCAGGGGAGCCTCCAGAGGCTCGACTGAACAAAGCTATGTATGTCCTGAATTTTTTACAGGTCTCTGATGATTCTCAGGAACCCCCGATAATACGTCACTTTGGCTCACTAACCACCACCTGTGGGATGTCCCCAGGAGCCAAAGTTAGGGTTCAGGATCTACAGACAGGTCAGTGGTCTGATCCCTGTGATCTGATAACTTGGGGTCGAGGGTATGCTTGTGTCTCGACAGATGGTGGTCCCCGGTGGGTTCCTGCTCGTTGTGTCCGGCCTGTGGTGGAAAGCTGATCTCGTTGAAGGATGGACGTTGGCTGAGTAAGCAAGCCAATGCTACGTCAATAGTATTGAGTGATTTATTAACTGATGCTGATAGTGTTAGGCATGCTACACTGCAAAATAGAGCTGCAATTGTTTGTCTTTTATTGTTAGTGCAAGAAGATAGATGTGAAGATTTTGAGGGAAGTGGTTTTGTATGGGACTGGCTGAATAAATTGTTCAGAGGATGGGGATTGCCCAGCTGGTTGTTATCATTGCTAAAAACAAGGTTGCTGATTCTGATCGTTGTTGTAGTTGTGTTATTAATATTGCCCTGTCTGGACAGTTTGCTGCAAAGGGCCCTGCAGTAAGCTGTCAGAGCAATTTCTTTTAGCACAAATACAAAAAGGGGGAATTGTGGGAACTACGGCTGGTCCGCGGATCCCAGGACAGAAGATGAAGAAACTGGCCTTGGAGAAATTGCTGTGTACCCCTGCAGATCTGAAAACTCCCTGAACAGAAGTGGAAAACTGTTGCGACGGAGGGAAGACCAGGACGCTCAATATGAGTGATCGACAGGCTTCGTCTTTATTGCCAAACAATACTACCTTTATAATCGCTTTAATTAGCTCATGCATATTGCAAAAGGAAAGCTCATGATTGGTTGATATATTTAAAATCAATCTCTCCCCTGGCTCCTATCTGTGGTTACCTTCTTCCTCCCTTCTGCTGTGCCTTATCTGTCCGCAAGCATCCTGTTTGTTTGTAGGCATCTGGAAAACAGGATGTTCTTATCACATCGGCAATTAAACTAGCTGAGTGCTTTGTTTCCCAAGGTCTTGTCTAGCTAGGTGGCCGATGTCTGCGTGACCTCTCTCAGTTAACCATTCTTCCACAATTCCCCCGTTTTTATTTCGCACAACATACGCTCGAGTGGTTGTTTTTAGAAAGAGAGCCTTAATACAAGAAAGGGTGCAACTTACACAAAGGAGTACTATTATTATTATAACAAGGATCATTATTCCTGTTTGTAAAAGGCCTTTGATCCATCCGCTTAACCCCATCCAATTTCCTAGCGCGTCTAATCCAAAAAGTCCAGTGTCCTGTTTGATTTTTTGGAAGTGTTGTACGAGGTCTTGAATTTCTTTGTGAATAGATTTAGAATGATCGTTCAGATCCATGCAACACATACCATCAAAGTCCTGACATCCATGCCCATGGGCTAGTAATAAGAAATCTACTGCAGCTCTGTTTTGCAGCACTGCATGCTGCACTTCAGAGAGATCTTGAGCAAGGAGTGAAAGGACTCTGCTGGTCGCATTTGCTTGCTTAATTACCCAGCACGTCAATTTGTTTATATTATTATGTGCTCTGGCGGCAGCTATACCTGGGGCAAAAATTGAGGCAAATATGGTTTCCCATGCATTCCACAATTTGACTCCATCATAACAGTCGGAAGATAAAGTTTCAGTGACGTCCCTCTTATAGCGGTACCTGTGTGTTGCGTTAGGGTGCCGCAGTGGAGCTCCCAGACTGAGTTGCCCAAATGTGCACGGTCCCCCTCGCGGGTATGTGGGGATGCCTGACCAGGCGCGATTGCCACATATTAAAAAATACCCTTGTGGAAGGCGTCGGGGTGAGAATGTGCCAAAGGCAGGGTGGGTTTTGTTAAGAACCACTGTTTGGCACCAGGTGGTTTGCCATTGTGTCTCACTACCAATAGGAGACAGAATGGTTGGTGCAGTTTTATTGTTTGAATCTGCACCTTTCCCAATATATATACAGAAGCTAGCATTGAGCGAGTCTACCAGATCAATCTCTTGGGGTTCTGGGCCTATCGGGAGTCTCCAAACCCAATCATCATACTTTTCAAATATGCTTTTAAGATTCTGGTTGAAAGAACTAAACTTCGTGGAATTTTTTATATTATATCGTTTTCTTAGTTCCGACATGGAATGGTTAAAGGGCTCAAGGCTCCCATTTAGTGGTACACCTATCAGGCAAGTTACAAAAGGAGAAGAGGGGCTTGCTAAGCTTGCGCAAAAACTAGTCGTATTAAGTGAGCGGGCTAAGGTGACCCAGAGATTTTCTCTTGGATCAAAGATACTATTTTGAAGCGTATAAATGTTGCATGTTATTAGGCAAATAAGATATAATTGGCTTACTAATGACGCCATTTCTTTCGTTTCCACTTAAACCGTTTCGCACACTTTAACTTTGTCTGTTCCCACTCCTCTTTCTCAACTGACCAAGAGGCGGGCACCAAGCACTCTCTGCTACACTCTTTTTGCAATAGTAGCAATTCCCGAGCTTGGTTACGTACTATGTGGTACCAATTATGGCAACTAACCCAATAATTGCGGGTATCTGGTAACTCGTGTCCTGTAACCAACAAAATTCTACTTGCTCTTTCTTCCTCTACTAAACACTGTTCACACCAACGTTGGGCTCGAAACAGCCGACACCACCACTTCCGTTCACAGGTGTAGCATACGCACAGAACCCAAGGGTCACAGGTGGCACAGACGTGGCATTTGATTTGTGCCTTTGGCGTCTCAAGGGGTAAGGTCATCTACGGGGGTCCCAGACTGTTGACTTCCGAGGCTTCCAGCAGCTCCCACCGCAGGCTTTACCCAGCGACTCGGAACCCAGATGTTACCTGTAGTGGTAGAAACACATACATAACCACGTCCTAGATATATCACTTTTACGGGGCCTAACCATTGACCTGTGAGTGCGTCTTTATAAAAGACCTTCATGTCTAACGGTTTGGGTGGTTTGTCTTCAGAATAGTGTTTGACCACAGGGGGGTCATTACTTTCCCCAAATATGCATAAATGATTTAAGACAAAGAGTGCCTTCTGTACCCGTTCTCTAACATCTGCAACATCCTTGAACTTTGTCAGATACCGCTTGATCGTCCCATTTGCTTTTTCTACAATTGCTTGCCCTGTAGGGGAGTGGGGGATGCCGGTAGTGTGGGTAATGTTCCACATTTGCATAAAGTCTTTCAAAGACTTACTGCTATACGCGGGACCATTATCCGTCTTAACTACTTTTGGTACCCCCAACACTGCAAAGCAGCTGGTTAGGTATCGCTTGACATCCCGTACTTTTTCCCCTGGCTGCGGAGTAGCCCAAATCATGTGACTGTATGTGTCTACTGTCACGTGCAAATACTTTAGCCGGCCTAATTCAGAAACATGGGTAACATCCATCTGCCAAATTTCATTAGATTTCAAACCTTTGGGGTTGACTCCGCATCCGAGTCCTAGGCCGGAATTGTGATAGCTACAGGTAGGACAAGCTTTAATAATGGCTCGAGCTGCTTCTATAGATAATTTATAGGCTCGGGCTAGGCCCTTTGCATTTTGGTGGAAAATAGAGTGTGCTTCTCGAGCCCGAGAATGCGGGGACAGAGGAGCCTCAATAACGTTTGTTACGAGGCGATCTGCTCTAGTGTTGCCTTCCCCGAGGCCCTCTTCCCACTGGTGACTCCGTATATGTATAACGGCATAAGGAGCAGTTCTGTGTGCGATCGCTAGCTGCATGCTGACTAGCAGTTCCGTTAGGCGTCGATTTTTCGATTCTCGCAGCGTGGCATCTTCTATGCGGAGGGCTACGCCAACGACATAAAGAGAGTCTGAGACGATATTCAATGGTGTGTCCCTCCAACTGATAAATGCCCATACCACTGCGAAAAGCTCCAAGGTTTGTAAAGAGTCCTCTGGTTGAGCTTGCAAAATTTGATGTTTCCATTCTTGATTTTCTTTCCAAGTGATCGCAGCTGTCCGAGACCGACGACCAGCGTCAGTGAAGGCTGTGAGGGCATTGGCAATAGGATGTTTAGACCGTTTCGGCTTAGTTATCCAACCCACATTTTCCATCCATGAGAGGATGGGTGACGGCAGTGGTTTTGTCACTATTTCAGCTCCGTCACAAAGTAGGGCTGTTTGAAGATCTTCAGAGTTCTGCAGATACCACTCTAAGTCTGTCTGCTTTATGGGTACCCAGATCGTTTTTGGTGGGGCGCCTTCCACTTGCAAGATACGGCGCCGGCCTCTTTTGATTAATTCCGCTAGCGTAGCTACCTTCTCTTGTATCGTACGCCTTGGCTGCAACGGAGGAGCGACCCACTCCAACACCACGGTGGTCCCTCCTTTCTCCCCCATTTTTATTTTTTGCTGGGTTAAGGCTGCCATTAAATATTGGTCCCCACAGAGAATGGTTAGATCAATAGGCAGGTCTTCAAGGCGTCGGTGGGTAGCGCGGGTGGTAATCAGAGTTGCTATCTGTTGTAGGACCATTTTTTGCTGTGCAGTGAGTTGAACAGGTGTCGCAGGATCAGTTCCTTTTAACAGTGGACGTAGCTGGTTTAGCAACTATTAGGAATACCAACTACTGGTCTTAGCCATTGCAGGTCGCCCAGTAACCGTTGGGCATCATTAAGTGTTTGAATGTCCATGTGTATTGACAGCTTCTGCGGTTGAATCGTAGTATCAGTGATTTCCCAGCCTAAGTACTTCCATGGGCTGCTTTCTTGCACTTTTTCTGGAGCTATTATTAAGCCCATCTTCCCAAGTTGTTCGGTCAGCTCTTGTTTCTGTTGGGGTAGAAAAGGAGTTGATTGAGCTAACAATATGTCGTCCATATAATGATAGATCAACGTTTGAGATCATGACTTTCGCAAAGGTTGGAGAGCTGCATCCACGTAGAGCTGGCAAAGCGTGGGTGAGTTACGCATTCCTTGAGGAAGGACTGTCCATTCAAAACGTTGATCTGGCCCTTCGCGATTAATTGTTGGTAAGGTGAAAGCAAATCTCTGTCTGTCGTCCTCATGAAGGGCAATGGTGAAGAAGCAGTCCTTTAAGTCCACAATGAGCAGGTGCCATTTTTCAGGTATCATTGCAGGATTAGGTAGGCCTGGTTGTAGCGCTCCCATGTCATGCATTTGTTTGTTAACTGCTCGTAGGTCATGGAGCAGCCGATACTTTCCAGACTTCTTTTTTATAACAAATATGGGGGTGTTCCAAGGACTTGTTGACAGCCGAAGGTGTCCTTGATCAAATTGTTCTTGCACCAATTTGTGGGCTTGCTCTAGACTTTCCCTTTTCAGTGGCCATTGTTCTATCCACACTGGTTCTCCTGTTTTCCATCGGAGTGGGATCGGGAAAGTCCAAACAATGGCCACTCCTAAAAATCCGAGGTCAGGACCATCCCCATTTGTGCCAGAATGTCCCGGCCCACTAGTGTGTGGACTCCCTCTGGGAGGGGTATAATTGAGACGCAGCAGGCGATGATTTTGTCCCCTATTTTCCATTGTAGGAGGGGTGATCTACGAGCGAGAGTCAAACCCCCGACACCCGCCACTGTGGTATCAGAGGCATAGGTGGGCCATTCAGATGGCCATTTGCAGGAGTTGATGATTGAGACGTCAGCGCCGGTGTCTAACAGTGCCATGAGTGACAGGGTCCGATTGTCATAGTGCACTGTAACTGATTGCCGTGGTCGCTGTTGCAGATCCACAGTCAGCAGGGCTGCTTGGCCCGTTGATCCGAACCCACCTTGTCCTCGGGGTTGTTCTTGCAGCGGTGTCAGAGTCTCAGCAAGTTGTGGTAAAGGAATTAACTGCGCCACTCTTGAGCCTTTCGGGACATAGAGCGGTGGAAACAGAGTTTGAGCCATGATTTGAATTTCTCCATGAAAGTCTTTGTCAATAAGTCCCACTAATACATTAAGTCCCTTCATGGTGGCAGAAGATCGCCCTATAAGTAACGCTCCGGTGGGTTGTCCGTGGATATAGATAGGTCCCTGGGTGCCGGTAGCAATCTTGACCGGTTTAGAGTCCATCAATGTACAGTCTATTGCTGTTGCAAGGTCCAGTCCGAGGCTGCCGCTGGTTGCGGGTCGGAGAGAAAAGGATTGCAGGTTGCTGGATAGGCGGCCGCTTTTTGTGTCGTCGCGGGGCGGTTCCTCCCGCTGGATCGTCCGTTTCCCGAGTTGGAGCGACGACAAGCAGCATCATTGTGAGTATCCGATCGACAATTCCTGCACCATACAGGGTTAATTCCGCAATCTTTCCTCATGTGTCCGGCAACTCCGCAACGGAAGCATCGAAGACGGGAGGGGGCGCGGTTGTTTAATCGCTGCGCTGAGGTTTGCAAAGGAGCAAGGGCTGCAAGAACTTGGCTCTGAGTAGCCTTCGCTTGTTCGCGTAAGCTGACTCCGAGCTCTTTAATTGCCTCAGCTAACATAGCTTGTGGCCCTACTGGTACCTGAGCCATTCTTTCTAATCCCTCTTCAATGGTCCATGTCCCTGGTAATGTGGCTAAGATGTTACGTGTGGTTGGATTACAATTCTGTATGGCACACTGTTTCAATATAGTACCCTTAAGATAATCGGGCACTCCTGCTGCTTGTATCGCATTTGCGACACGATCGATAAAGGTTCCGAAAGGTTCTTCCCTTCCTTGTTTAATACCCATATAAGAGGGAATTCCTCCTGGCTCCCTAATACGATCAAGAGCGAGCCTGGCCAGTCGCATTGATTCTTTTGCTTTATCTGGCCCCAGCAGTGCCTGTGCTTCGGCTCAGAAATAAGGTCCCAGACCCAGCAGTTCGTGGAGAGTAACTCCATGTAACGGGTCTCCTGGTTGTCTAACTACTGCCACTGACTCCTGACAGGCAGCCTGCCAATGGGCATTAAACAGGAGTTGCTGGTGTTGAGTCAGAATCAGTTTCATTATGCTACGAATATCGCTTGGGAGTAAAACATTGGTTCCCCAAATATAATCTAACATTTGTCGAGTGGGTTCCCCTTTTATGCCTGATTCATTCACCGTGGCCCGCAATTGAGTCAATAATTTCCAATCTAGATTAGTGAGAGTTACGTTAATGTTGCCCTGGGCATCCGGTGGTGAATACAGCGCGGGAAAGGCTTCTTGAACAATGCCTGTGGCAACTTCTCGCTCGCCGTCAAGAAGGGCATTCTCTGCGATCTGCTGCCACAGTTGCTGCCGTTCATTAGCTATTTTCTCTCCATCCGGAGAGGGGTTGGCGCTGTCTTTGCTTGGCGGGTGCTTGTCCTGTCCCTCCTCAGACTTCCCTTCCTCCCCCGATGGGGGGGCTGATGGATCAAAGTCAAGAGACGGTGGAGGTTGACTCCATGTCTCCGTGGAACCCTTGGGGATTACTAACGACCGCACTGAGGGGGGTAAAGGGCATTCACTCGCCTGATTACTAATATTTTCTCCTGGGGAAGCAAGGGCAGAACCAGACCCAGTGGGATCATTCAGCCTCGCCGAAGCTGCTGCGGCAGCTTTTTGCTCTGCCCGATGTTGTAAGAGAGCCTTAAAAACTGCGTGCCAAGGTTTCATAAGTTTTTTCGCTGTTTTGTTATCTTTTATAACTTCCTCAAACAATTTATCACCGAAATTGCGCCACTCTAATTGGTCGAAAACTGTATCTGGATTTAAGAAATAGCCTCTCGCGACTCCATATGCTAATAGACTTGGCAATTCCTTCTTATAATCTATACCCTGTGTGCTTCGCTTTTCTAAAAAGCATTTAAGCAAATCGTACACCGCTTGTCTATCCATACCTGACGTCAGCGCTGTTGCAGCCTTTGCAAGACCTCGGCGGTGCGTGGCCGGCGGGACCCTCTTTAGTTCCTCCCGGGCGCGGGGCTTTCGTTGTCGCCTCTTTCGCCTCCTGAGCTGCTGTAGCAGGACCGGTTCCCGGACTCCGTCGTACCGTGGCTCGTAGTCAAAGTCTCGTTTTAGTGTTCCTGTTCTGTGATTGCCGTTCTAGGGTCCCTGTTCGGGCGCCATTTGTTGCGACGGAGGGAAGACCAGGACGCTCAATATGAGTGATCGACAGGCTTCGTCTTTATTGCCAAACAATACTACCTTTATAATCGCTTTAATTAGCTCATGCATATTGCAAAAGGAAAGCTCATGATTGGTTGATATATTTAAAATCAATCTCTCCCCTGGCTCCTATCTGTGGTTACCTTCTTCCTCCCTTCTGCTGTGCCTTATCTGTCCGCAAGCATCCTGTTTGTTTGTAGGCATCTGGAAAACAGGATGTTCTTATCACATCGGCAATTAAACTAGCTGAGTGCTTTGTTTCCCAAGGTCTTGTCTAGCTAGGTGGCCGATGTCTGCGTGACCTCTCTCAGTTAACCATTCTTCCACAGAAAACAACTTGCAGGTGCCTGGGAGGGCCAGGGAGCCGTAAGATAAAGAGGAACTGTATGATAAGAGACTGGACTGTGTTTTTGCACTAATTGTGTGATGTAATGAATTTGGCTTAAGTTATGTAGAGTGCGTGATCACCAATCATGTATTAGGCTAAGGCGCGTGAACAGCTGTAGTTAACCAACCACCTAATTGCTTATGTCGCGTGCACTGCTAGAATTAGTATAAAGGCGTGCTGGAACTTGCAAGGGGTAATAATTAATTATATAATAAATCAATACTGCTTGAACCTGTGTATGTCGTGTCCATCTCAACAGCGACATACAGCAACAGACCAACTGTTTGGCGTCAAATCCAAAGGAGCCTTCCCATGAAGCTGCAAGCTGTTTGCTGCTCCACTAGCTGCTTGCAGCACGCTGGAGTGAGTCAAGGGCTTGGTCCATCTGAGCAGGGCTCAGCCAGCAGAGGAAATGTATCCTGAGTTAAGAAATGGAGGGATTGTTCTGAATCTTTGTGAACTGGGAAGTTAAAAATTTGAAAAGGACCGAGTTTGTGGAGGATGGCGTGTACCTTTTCATCCATTGCTAAGGCTGCTTCAGCCACTGGTGTCCCACCAGGCATTCCTGCTGCCTCTGCAGCATCGAGCACGGCCCCGTGCCGGGGCTCCTCTGGGCCGCTTCTTGCTGCTGCTCTGCCCTTCTCTCCAAGGCACTGTTGAGCCACCAAAGCACTTGTCCTGCAGCCCTGGCCAAGGAGCACAGCAGTGGAGCAAGTTCAGGAAGGCCAAAACTGTGCTTGTCATCACTGTTTGTCTTGATTTGGAAAACACCACAGGGTACCACACACCTCTTTTTCTTTTGTGTGTGGTCAGTCCTGATCCTCATTCTTCACATTCTCCCTCTTCAGCAAACAGGGACTGCTTGGCTCTGTTCCTGCTCCTTTCCGTATCTTTGTGCCGTGCCATTGCCACGCTCAAGGCATGTCTTTTCCAGCTCAGCTGAAGAAGGCATCAGCCTGCTCCTGGCTAACACGGGCATTGTGTCAATGCTTGTGAGCATCGGCTATGAAACAGAGTCAGAAAAATCAAAATAAAAAGAATCATCTGTTTCCACTTGTGACCTTTGTGGTTTGTGTTCTTGAAAGTGTCTCTGGACCTGACAGACCCCGGCGTGTCAGGGAACTTGGCTCCTGGGAAACGCAGGGACAAAACAGGACGGGACAGAACAGTTCTGCTGTTCCACCCAGAGCTCTGCCTGACGAGCTCTGACCTGGACCAGGGGGCTCCATCCAGGAGAGCAGCTCCTGCAGTGCAGCCCCAGGCCCAGCCCGGGGACAGGGGCGCAGACAGACACACCTACACATGGCTCAGGCTGAGCTGAGACATGTCCCCTGGGCCCTCGGCAGGCGTCGATGGGGGTCCCAGGGGAGCCCGGTCCCAGCCACCGAGGCCCACGAGCACCCCCAGGACCCCGACAGAAGCAGACGAGCCCTGCTCATGTGCTCAGTTTAGACACTTATGGTCGGCCACTTGGGACACCAAGTACTGGGCTGGATGGATCTTCACTCTGGTGCAGTACAGTTCTCAGATTCCTTTGGTTTAGCATAATTTTCCAAGGGAAACGGCTCAGGCATTTCTAGAAATGAGTACAAAGAGTAGAAATATATCCACGGGTAATGAACAGGGATTGCTCACTTCCAAAAGATTTGCAATCATTTAGTTAGGAGCATGTCCTGCTTTAGACTGAGGGCTTGATTGTTGAGCCTCATTAGTGTCGGAGACGGGGGGTTTTGTCATCCTCTGGAAACCAGCAAAACTGGATGAACACAGAAGACTTCCAGAAACTGCACTTCACGTCTGCTTTTTGCAAATTTGTCCAGATGTCAAATGATCTCGAGACGATCCACAGCTCTCACCCCCATCAGAAAGGATACATCTCCTCCCCACAATGTGACAGAGCCAATGCTTGGGCTGGGATGTGGTTATGGGTATTCACTGCCTTCTGCTAGTGCAGGGCTGGGAAGAAATGTCATCGGAGATTTCCACAGCAAGTGCTGTTAGGGAAAGGAGGAGGCAGAAGAATAGAATAGAGTAGAATAGAATAGCTCAGCTGAAAGGGACCTACCACAATCATGTAGTCCCCCTGCCTGACCATTCCAGGGTTGACCAAAGTTAAACCATGTTGTTAAGACCATTGTCCAAATGCCTCTTGAACACTGATGGGCATGGGGCATTGACCACCTCTTCAGGAAGCCTCTTCCAGGGTTTGACCACCCTCTTGGTAAAGCAATGTTTCCTTAAATCAAGTCTGAACCTCCCCTGACCAGTGCAGGTCTGTATTTCCATGGATTTGTCATGGAACCTGTTAGCAAATATTAGTGTCACTTTTACTACTTCCCATTCCTCTAGTATTAGGACTTAGTTTAAAGACAATTTCCACATCACAGTTAATCACATAGTAATATCCCGTTTTGAGATTCACTAGAGTTTTAGCTGAACACTTACTGATGCATGTGCTTTGATACTGTTTATTGATTTTTTTCCCTATGCTTTCTACAGACAGTTCAATTCCAGAAGTTTCCATGTTAAAAACAGCTCCGCTTTCATAAGAAATGCTAATTCAATACTTACTTCAAAGAACTAATTTGATTTTCCTGCTGGGGTCTCTCTTTGTTGGAACTTTTTTTTGCTACCAGTTTCTACAGGTGGCCTTACACACAACCTGCTGATGGGTTTTTTTGGTCAGCTTTGCCCCTTTTAGCTTATTGCTTCTTGTGGAGTCTCTTGTGGCTTGACAGGAACTTGCCAGAACGGAATGTTCTTTTCTGTTTTCCTTCTCTAGACACAATGTGCATTTTTTTGAAGGAGATCTGTTCATGTCTAAGCAGTCTCTTTACTTCGCTGCCTGCCAAGGCTTGCTTTGGGAAGAGGAGATCATTTTAAAACAAATCCACTATGGCAAATTTAATATTTTTTGTACCACTTTTAAATAACTACTGCTTTTAATTTGCACCCTCATTTTTATACAGTGTTTTTGTCATTGTTGTGGGTTTTTTTTGAACAGTTAAGCTCTACTGTGACAGATTACTTTCTTGCTTTTACATCTTACAACGACATTGACTTCGATCACATTAAGAACTCTCTTACTAAGTGCCTTTCAGTTGGCACATTCAAGTTCTGTGCAGTTCCCGGGGCAAAAATGAAGGACTGCTTCTCCATTTGTGCTCTCTGAAGGAGGGCAGTCATTTGTAGCACTGAAAATGTCATTTTCTCATGAGACCTCATCTCGACCTGCACAGGAATTGAAGTAGCAGCCAAAGCACTGAAGACTCAGTTTCTTACCCAGCGCCAAACTGATGAATATCTGTTTGGTTTGGTTAAAATATGACCCAAGATCTCTCCTAAAACTGATATGGCCATCAACAACCAAAAGCTGTAGCCCCATGTCAGGCGAAGGCCAGACTGGGTTAATGTGACCCTCTCCCTTCCATATGGATTTTCTTATTAACTGAAACATTTGGACAATATTACTTATGGGTTATCTGGTTCTGGGGAAGTGGGTTTTATTAAGCACAAGGACTTTCATTTCATCAAGAGAGACTGATCTGAAGGTGGATGTAAGCATCTGCCATGCACAACATGTAATCTACCTGGCATTTGGTTTGAAAGAAGGCAACACTTTTACCTACATCGAAAGCACTAACATAAGGGTGATGGGTTTTATGATTTAGTTCTGTTTTTTCTTATTGCAGTTTGTTTTTTCCTGAAAACTAATTAAGTACAATATCTGTTGCTTTCCAGGTAGCTGTTCCAATCTCGTAACGCCATGAGTGCTCTAACAGGGAGCGCTGAACCCCAAAAGCATGCAGGGTCTTTTCACAAAAGATCCATTATTACCATGCCATGGGATAAAGCCCTGAAAGGACTGGGAGCCCGAGATTGCTGGTTGACTTTCAAGGATCATCTCCTCCAAGTTCAAAGGCATTTGTCCTAGGTTATGATGCAAGATGTGCCCAAAAGTATGTATTTTATCACCATCTTCATGAGCTGTTGAGACCAGGTGGGGCAATGTTTCCCTTGCCTCCTCCTCCCAGATTGTCTTCTGTTAATGGGCCATCAATGCCTCGCCCATGACTCGTGGATCACTCCCTCCAGGAGCCATCTCTGTTTGATGGGCAATCAAGGATCTGCAGCCAGACTCCCAGAACAACATCGGCCCCATGTGAGATGCTCCAGCCGGGAGGGGAGGGGCGCCTCGCGACTGCACCCGCACGCGGGAAAAAGTGGCGGCGGCGGTCGGGCAGTCTCTTGCAGTCACCGAGGGAGACAGGCGGGCACTTCTTGCTGCTGCTGGACTAGTTGGGACAGAGCAGCCACTCAAGGTTCGCTGCGTGCCTTCCTCCCAGACCTGGGAGGCCTGGGCCGGCCGGCGTTGACACCCCAGAGGAGCAGTTTTTTTCTTCTTCTCCGACAGGTTCCAGAAGGAAGACAGGGCCATCTACAGCACCGCCGGCCCTTCAGAGGGGCCCGTGCCCTTCGGCAGGATCGCTGCTTCTGCGGAGCCACATCTGCCATTGCAGGAGGGCTGCAGCCACCAATTTGATCGGACTGCTGCCAGCACCCTGACCAGCAGGATGTCAGGTCATATTCTGACTCTGTCAGTGGGTTTTTTTTCTTTTTTTGTGTACTATTGCATTTGGGTTGTTGTTGTTTTTCCCTTCTCTTTAATCTTGCCAGTAAAGAACTGTTATTTCTACTCCCATATCTTTGCCTGAGAGCCCCTTAATTTTAAAATTTTAGTAATTCGGAGGGAGGGGGTTTACAGTTTCCATTTTGAGGGAGGCTCCTGCCTTCCTTAGCAGACCTCCGTTTTCTTTTTCAAACCGAGACAGCATTGCATCCCTAAAAGGAAGAAATCAGGCAAAAACACCAGGAGACCTATATGGATAAACAAAGAACTCCTGGCTAAAGTCAAATACAAAAGGGGAATACACAAAGCATGGAAGCAGGGACTGGTAACCTGGGATGAGTACAAGGAAATTGCTCGTGTACTCAGAGACCAGGTTAGAAAAGTGAAGGCCCTGACAGAGTCAAATCTGGCCAACGATATTAGAAATAACAGAAAAGGATTTTATAGGTATGTGAGAGAAAAAAGAAAAATGAGAGAGAATGTGGGGCCCCTCCGGAAAGATATGGGTGACCTGGTTGCTGAGGACATGGAGAAGGCTGAAATTTTCAACAACATTTTTGCCTCAATCTTCACTGGCAACCACTCGAACCACACCACCCAAATCACACCACCCAAATCACAGAGGATGCTGGCTGGGTCTGGGAGAGTGAAGAACCACCCAGGGTAGGAGTAGATCAGGTCCATGAACATCTAGAGAATCTGAAGGTGCACAAGTTCATGGGACCTGATGAGATACATCCACAGGTCCCGAAGGAACTGGCGGCTGAAGTTGCTAGGCCACTAGCCATCATATTTGAGAGGTCCTGGCAGTCTGGTGAGGTTCCTACAGATTGGAAAAGGGCAAACGTAACCCCCATCTTTAAAAAAGGGACCAAGGAAAACCCAGGAAACTACAGATCAGTCAGCCTTACCTCTGTGCCAGGTAAAATTATGGAAAAGATTCTCCTGGTAGCTGTACTAAGGCACATAAAAAATAACCAAGTGGTTGGTGACAGCCAACATGGCTTCACTAGGGGCAAGTCGTGCCTGACTAATTTAGTGGCCTTCTACGACAAAGCAACAGCGCTGGTTGATGTGGGTAAAGCAACGGATATCATTGTCCTGGACTTATGCAAGGCGTTTGACACTGTCCCACATGACATCCTTGAGAGACACGGATTTGACAGATGGACCGCTCAGTGGATAAAGAACTGGCTGGATGGTCGCACTCAAAGAGTTGTGGTCAATGGTGCGATGTCTACATGGAGACCAGTGTCAAGCGGTGTCCCTCAGGGGTCTGTTCTGGGTCCAGTGTTGTTCAACATCTTTGTCAGCGACATGGATGATGGCATTGAGTGCACCCTCAGTAAGTTTGCCGATGACACCAAGTTGTGTGGTGCCGTGGACTCACTTGAGGGAAGAGATGCCATCCAGAAGGACCTTGATAGGCTTGAGAATCGGGCCAGTGCCAACTGCATGAGCTTCAACAAGTCAAAATGCAAGGTCCTTCACCTGGGTGGGGCCAATCCTAGGCACAAATACAAAGTGGGCAAAGAGTAGGTTGAGAGTAGCCCTGAAGAGAAGGATTTGGGGGTGTTTATAGATGAGAAGCTCAACATGAGCCGGCAGTGCGCTCATGCGGCCCAGAAGGCCAACTGCATCCTGGGAAGTATCATGAGAAGCGTGGTCAGCAGGCCCAGAGAGGTAATTCTCCCCGTTTACTCTGCTCTTGTGAGACCCCCACCTCGAATACTGTGTCCAGTTCTGGTGTCCCCACCATAAGAGAGACATAGATTTGTTGGAGCATGTTCAGAGGAGGGCCACAAAGATGATCCAGGGGCTGGAGCACCTCTGCTATGAGGACAGGTTGCGGGAGCTGGGATTGTTCAGCCTTGAAAAGAGAAGACTTTGGGGGGACCTAATAGCTGCCTTACAATACCTGAAGGGAACCTACAGGAAGGCTGAGGAGGGACGTTTTACAGGAGTGTCCACTGATAGGACAAGGGGAAATGGGTTTAAGTTGAAGGAGAACAGATTTAGATGAGATCTTAGGAAGAAAGTCTGCAGTACGAGGGTGGTAAGACTTTGGAATAAATTGCCCAGAGAAGTTGTGGATGCCCCCTCCCCAGAGGTGTTCAAGGCCAGGTTGGACAGAGCCTTGAGTAGCCTGGTCTAGTCAAGAGGAGTCCCTGCCCATGACAGGGAGGTTGGATTAGATGATCTCTAAGGTCCCTTCTAGCCTATGCCATTCTATGATTCTATGATTACAGTGAGGAAAAAGTAGTGGAGCATTAACAGGCTTCACATTCTTACACTGGAGTGGATCAAACGGTTGAAATTTGTCTTGTACTTGCCAATCTGTTGAATTCTGTGCATCTGCCTCTCAGCTTTTCTGACACATTAACAACTAAGTGCTGGGCTTTCTTTTTTCTTTTCTGCATTGCAATATTTCTTTTTTTAATATACCACACTCATTTTCTGCTCTCTATTAATCTAATCTGCTAATCTCTCATCTAATTGTGAATTAAATGCTTGGAAAGTACCTGAAGAGAGTAAAGTCCAGTACAAACACGAAATCATTCTGTGATAATCTAGTCTCATGTAACGTCTGTAAACTTTTGATTCCTTTTGCTGACAATCAGAATAAATGAAGACTGAAGTCCTACTTTTATATGCATCTTTTCATCCTATTCCAAAGCTATTTTGAATAGTCCATGAAAAGCACAGGGCAAAACTTCCATCTTGTTTTGTGATTTCCAATACTACAATTATCTCCCAGCAGAGTTTCAGTCTTTTACCACAGACAGTCTCAATTCTAATTATCTGTGGATATTTCCCTTACACTGTACATATCTTAAAAGTTAACCCTTGCACAGACACTTTCGGGTGAGCATTTCAGGATACTGAGGCCGCAGCAGAACAAGTGACATCTGATCCAGCACAAGCCTGTGGTCACCTACACCAGATCCGATGAGGGAACTGACTGTCACCACCAGTACACTGCTACTGGTACCAGTAAAAATACTTGGGCGCTGTGGCTGGGAAGAAGAGAGGCACGATGGTGTCTTAAGAGGATACTTTTTGTGGGCTACAAAAAAAATGTTTATGCATTATCATGACAGCACCGGTATTTTATTTTGTCATGACGATGTGTATTTCACAACAACCAGGCACGGACCAATGAGACACTTTGGAATCAGAATTCAACTCCAACATCTCCGTAGTGTTACCAGCCTGTTGCATGCCGTGCTGAGCACAGGGAAGGGATCCTTGCTTGTCTTCAAACCACCCCTGCCAGTACTGGATACTGTACGTGGGTGCGCAGTACATCACGTAAACCGTATGTACTAACTCACCACATCCGGGGTTTTAAATCATGCAACGGAAGCAAGTGTGATGACTTAACACACTTTCCTTTGAACTGATTAACAAAGACAACAAAAAACAAAGTGATAAATAATATTTTTTTTAACTTTTAATTGAAACCAAAGCATATTTATTGTTTAAAAAGCAGGCCTTTCAAATAGGTTTGAAAAAAGGTGAGATGCTTCTAAAAGTACTGTATTCCAAAAGATGTTACGTTTTCCAAGCTTGTGAGTTTCAGTTCAGGATAAATTTTCCTTGAAAATAATTATTAGAGGAAAGACCTAGAAAGTTGTTGAAAAATTAATTTTCCTTTTGAATAAAGATTATTTTCAGAATTATTTATTTCAATGCCTATGAAACAGTAAATAAAATACTCCCAAGACAATAAAATGCTTTAAAGTCTTTTGACAGTTGATGTGTTCTTGAAGACCACAGGTAGCTTCACATCGATTTTAAGAAGCCCACGCCACCACCACCCATGCGTAACTGAATAAAGACTAAAAGCGTGAGCAGGTGGCTGGGTGCGGAAGCGGGATTTGAAGACTCCAGAGATGACTCGATATGAGTTAGCTACAGGAATCTAGTTTATTGCGCAGTTCTTATTGCTTATATAGACAAGTTTTGTCAGTCATCCTGAGACCACACCTTTTCTACACCATTATTGGATGATACATATGCTTGTCGTGTTTAACAGACTATTTCAAAAAACACCCGCCTAGCGAAGCTCTGCTGTAAGCAAACACTACTCCCTTATCACACAGCATAGTTTTCTTATCCTTTACTTCAAGGGCATTCCGCCCCTGAGGCCTAACTTCCCAGCTCCAGTCTTTTTTACACAGGGATTTGTTCGTGCAGTCTCTTCAAAGATCCACACTCCAACAGCTGGGAAATTCTTTTCCATGACCAGAGCCCAGTGCAGTTATCCCTGCGCCAGGCCAGGGAGCTCTGGGCAGAGTGAGAGCTGATGCAAGCATCAGGTCCAAGGCGGAATTAGAAGAAAAACAGGGAGAAGTCAGCTCTCCTTTTGACTGATTGCCCTCAGAGGCACCATGCCCAGCAGTGTTCATCCCTCGCAGCCCAGACGGAGCGTCACCACTGTCCTCACAAACCCAGTTTTCCAAACTCATATTTGCAGCCGCCTGGGTCTGTGCTGTTATTCAGACGTTGCTTAAAGCTTCGGCATTTATTGGGATAACTTTTTATACGGCTGTTGACTCTGAACACAAGTCTTGGTGCTTTGGTAGGCAGGCTCAGACCTGGCGTAGTTTTTCCATTAGTTTTAGCCTTGCTGACTATTTTTGAAGCACAGTAGAAAGAAACTTTTTTCTCCTCCCAGAAAAAAGCCTGAACAACAATAACCAATGTTCTTACTGAAGTACTAGACCTGCTAAGGAAACATTTTATTCTACTGCCACATTTGCATCCCATAGCATCAGCGTAACTCCAGTGTAACAACAGGAAATTAGGTGACTGTAATCAACAGGACCTGTAAGTAACTGTCACCTTGTTTAGCACATCAAACTGGCTCCAGTTACTCCTGCAGTATCATGGTATGCTCAAGGACAAAAGACTTGGATAATTTGAATTACTACTCACACTGCCGTAGCAGGGATGAACCCTCCTGAGGAGCTGGGTTATCGGTCTGGGCTCAGCACCACGTCCCCACAGTTGAACACACTGTTCCTCCAGCCTAAAAAAAGCAAGCTCCTGTTTTCTAAAAGCACAGGTAAACAGGAACCCCAGCTGCATAAATATTCGTATGAATTAAAGTAGACTGTTGGTGCCATATACTGAAATTTGTAAGAAATCAAATTTATACAGCTCTATATTTTTATTATTTAAATAAGTGTGCTAAACAGATTTTTGGAAGCATCAATGAAGATGAACAGACAGAGAGAACGGCAGTTGACAGAAGAGCTGTAAGGCACAAGAGATGCAATACTGGAGGAATAAATAATGCAACCAAATGGCACTAAGCTGTCTGTCCACATTTTCTAATGAAGCATTTGCATCCTTTTAAGGTTTAATCACATGTGTGTATAAAAGTTAGGCTAAATATATTCTTGGCATATAACGGCTGACCACGTTTTTTCCCCAACCTTTTTGTTACAACAAAATACACTTCGGAAAAATTAGCAGTGCTCAGCACTTTCCGCCAGCACCCAGGACTGGAACAGCAGATGACTCCTGCATTGCTCTCCTCGCTGACCTGCTCTCCTGCAGAAGTCACCTAGCACAGACCCCAGGCCAGTAAGCCCAGCCAAGCTTGGCTGACTGCCTGCTGAGCCTGCGTCTCTGCCCTGTGCTCTCCCTTGCTTTGGTTCCCTAAATGTCATGCTGCAGGCACCGAAACTTGCCCTGCACGGAGTGAAAAGGGTTTGGGAAAGTGTATCGGGTTAGATTGTGCCACCTGTGTGACCCTATCACTACATTTCAATGCAGCAACACACATTCCCACAGCGTACAAAGCCATGCCCACACCATCTTTCCAGGCAGGGGAGAGCTAGAACAAGAACTACTAACACATATATAATATTTTAGAACACTAACAGATACAGCTTCACAGACTCCACAAGCATCCACAGACTCCTCCCTTTGCTGGGCAAACAACTGCTCAGCAGATCTAGACTGATCCTACTTGACCCTGCTCTAAACCTGTCCTACCAGGGCTAGGATTTTACTCTGATGCCTAAAGCACGGAGTAAAGTACACTTGGAGTCTCTTTCAGAGCACCGCGAGTGGGAAGCTGTGCATTTTTCTTTCTGACTCTCCTGTCCCAGGCCCATCACTACAGTAAGAAGACTACACGCATTTTATAGGAGTAACACACCACTGATTTCCATGACAACTAACTTGTAACAATCACCTTCTTAAAGTCAGAAATACTTTGAAGAGAAGGAATTAGATGTACTTATTAATGAAGGCCAGTAACATCTACTTTTCCTAGGCAATAACATTTAAACAGTACATGTAACAAGTAGGAGACAGCATTTAGCCGGGGCAGAGAGAATGAATTTCTTAGCACCTTCTGTAGACATATTAATTGGGAGACTAATCTTCTAAACTTGCTCCCACTGTAGTCCATGGATTATTTTTTCTTTTTTTTTTTTTTTCACTTGGCTTCCAGACATACAGGATTAGGTAATAAAAAAATAGATTTTTAAAAGTCCTTCCATACAAAATAGAGCCCATGTCTGTTTTCTGAACTTGGGGGTAGTTTTTTTCAGAAAAGGACTCTGAACCCAGGCTGCTCACTACAGAAAAGATCTTCCTCTCTTGCCCGGGCATGCTTGATTACTTCTGAAATCACTAGTAATTCAGTTATTATTTCACTTTGAAGAAGGAACGGCGTTGCTGACTGCTTTGACCTTCCAAACTTTAATTCCAGCAGGTTTCATAATGCAGCAAAACTGCAATAATAAATTCATTCACTGCCTGTAATCCATTCAGCAACAGACATGGAGAAACCTCTCGGGTCCTACGGGCGCAAAGTCTCTGCACTGCTTCAGCCTCGAGGTTCGGTAATCATCGGCAGCATCTCAGCAAGGACAGCTTCCAACAGTACTCCGCTAAAGCCGTGCACTGGCCTTGGACAGCAGGTCTGAGTAAACTCTCAAGTTTTAATCCTAAAAACCTGCTCTGCGATAAGCGACAACTGGAGTAAAACTCTTTGAGACCACTGGAAAAACTTTACGTTTGGAGAAAAAAAAGGTAAGAATAAAGGAGAAAGCTTAATTGCTGCTCAGAGATTTACAGAGCTTTCAACAATAATTGACATAAATGTTAGTTACCTGATTTGGGTCAGCGCACACACAGCATTGTATATGTGGAACAGGCCTGTGGAGAAAGCCTGCTCCTTGGCTGCACAAACACCAGAAGCACTTCAAAATAATACATTAACCAGCACAACACCATTTGCTTTCTTTGGTTTGAATACTCTGTGTATTCACTGCACACACACACAAAAACGTGAAGAACCCTTTTAACAGCTATCTTGGTTTATCCTCATCAGTGAGGAAAAACTAGATATACTCTGAAAGAAAAATGTGGCAGCTACCCCATGTTTTATGTTAGCAGAGAATGGCACATATGCAAAAACCCATAACCTGACAGATGAAACAAAACTATTATTAGAAGGGACTAGAAGTCGGAAAGCTGCAGCTTTAGAGAAGTTTCGTATTTGTTAAAAAGTACTCTCCTCCCAAACTTTGAAAGCTAAGTGAAATAAAATGTTGGGAGATGTTGAAGGATTCTGTTCAAAATATTTCTTTGACTCTTAAATTCAAACAGAAAACACTGAAGCTGCACTTAGCAATGAAGGCTCAAACTTCACCTGAAAATTCTACATTTATGACCCCCCCAGTACTTTGTTTCCCCTGCACAGCAATCAGAACATGACCTTTCCGCTCCCATCGCTTCTTCCACCTCCTTTTACAGCGCTGCCGGACCATGTCGAAGAGGGTCCCCGTGCCGAGGGCTGCGGCTGGAGCAGATGCCACGCACACACCTATGTCCACCACTGCCAGCCCAGCTCGCCAGCCTGCTGCTCCCCCTCGCTCCCTCCTAACGAGGCAGCGATGTATTCCTGAAAGGAGGGTCACCCCTGCATTTCCTCGGGCTCTCTCCACCCAGCCAAGGCCCGTTCCTTGAGCTGCAGGATGCACTGGTGCCCACTCTGATGAACAAAGATGAACCAACACTGCAGCTCATCCCTCCCCACCGCGAGAGGCATACGTGACAACTAACCCTTCGGTAAGTGAAAGGGGCGAGGAAGGACAGTTTTCTGAAAAGGACAATATCAAAGCCATCCTCGCTACTGGGTGTGGAAAGGCAAATTTGTTTCTATTTTGTTAATAAAAAACCAGGGCAAATCTTTGGTGTGGCTCCAGCCTCACACGTATCTCAGAAACAAGGAGAGACATGAGCAAGGAAACGTTTATACATTCTAGCGCACGAAACCAAGATGCTTTCAGCATCCTTTGTAATTATTTCTCATGTTCTTACTTATGTATTTCATACATTGCCTAGAAATGCACAGAATATATTTGTGTATAGCAGAAATATGCACATATGCAAATCTCAAAGAGCAATGTTTTAGTGGCACATTTTCCAAATGAGGGTTTGTACGCCAGGTCTTACTGAGAGACTACCCAATGTCAACACTAACTGTACTGTTTTCCGGCCTTTTTAGAAACAAAAAAGCAACATGTGACGTTACAGAAAAATGTAATTTACCCTTTCTCCCCAATTTAAGCCACCAGCTGAACACATGTTCACCCTGTGGGTCCTGTGGATCAGCAGCACGACTGAGGGTTGCAGCTATCCTTTAATCCCACCTGCAAATTAAATCTCGCAGGACAAAAAACATTGTCCAGCAGGGAATGTTTGCAGGTGCAAGCTCCACAGGTTTTTTCAGCGTGTTACTAGAGTGAGGAGACTTCTCTGACAAGTTGCCTTCACCTGCTCTCAGACCTTCATTTCTCAGTAGACCAGGCCCTGGCTCTTTGGAAGACAGCACATGATCAAATCTGGATAAACTCTGGTCGATGACTCACATGGACCATCATATTTTGACAACTAGTCAGGCTGGCATTTTTGGAAAAACATTGCCACTGGCATCTCAAATTAGCAGTACTTCACTAACCAAAACCAACACACTCAAGCTCACCACTGGGATTGGGTTGACCTGCTAACAAAGATCCCTGCCTCTTCCCCTCCGGCTCCCTCTGCTGGCACTTGTTCTCCAGACCCCAGGTACCAGCTTTTTCATCTCCAGTCCGTCACAGAAAGCTTCTGAGATTGAGTTAATTTGTTGACCGAAATTATTTCTGCAGGAAGCCTAAGTGCTAAGGGCTGCAAACTTCCCCATGTACTTCAGAGGAGCTGAAGTTCTACTTCAGCATCCGTGTTACTGGACATCACTAAGGATGAAAAAATATCAGCAGGACCATTCGTGCTCAGTTTACACGATTTAAAAAGAAGAACTCGCCGTAGTGGAGCAAGCCATCATTGCCATGGTCATGCTAGGTGTTTATCACCACCAAGAAGCCCAGGAGGAAATGAGTCCCATCATCATCTAAGACCGACTCCCCAAACTAGTCTTCCTCGGTACAATAAGGTGTGATCTTCCTTTGCAGCAGACATAAGGTCAGGAGTTTTCTTATGCTTCCAGCATCTTTCCTTTCTTTACTAAATACTGCCCACGTGGGCTCACAGACCAGAGCCGTGCTCTGGAGCAACACAGCAACATTTCTCCCTTCATGGAAACCAGAAACAGCTTAACTTAAAAGTGACAATAGTCTGACATCAGGCTTGCAAATGCTTCATCCTGGTGGGTCTACACAGTCACAGCAAGACTAAGGCAGACACCAGAGAAACCCCAGTGAAGCCCACAGATCCAGTGTCAGCACAGGTGCTGGCTGCATGCGGGCAGAGAGCTTCCGCATCCGACCAGACCTAATTTAAGATGGAAGTTAGTGGTTCCCTACCTCACTAATTAACAGTTTCAGGCCAAGTTTGAGATTTAAATCCACATGAAACTGTGCATGACGGGGGAAGGACAAGGAGGGTGAGGTATCAACACCTACCTGGCCTTGAAGGTAAAGCACCATTGATACAGAGAAAAAGGGAAAAAGCACTCCTTTGGGGAGCGGGAATTTGGTTTGTTCCTTTGAGCAAACAGCATACTTTGTAAAAAGTAAAAAAGCAGCCTGCAAAACCACTGAGCTCTTTACCACAACTCTTCCAGCTGTTGAAACCTTCACCGCCTTCTTCTCACCACAGGTGAGAAAGATGCATGGAACAACGTGCATTTCTCCTTCCCTTTCGGGGAAGAGCAGCTGCATCAGGGAGTGGAAGTTTAAAAGCGATTTTTCCTTCAACAATTAAGGCACCTGCCCTAACCTGACAGAGATCTGGTTCACAGGACTTAGTGTCAAGACTGCAAAAAGACTCCTCCAGCTTACTCCTGTGGCTCTCCTCTCCAAAGCAGCTCCTGCTCTGCTGACCACTGCTCCCCAGAGCAAAGTGCCTCTGAGGTACGAGAATCGGGAAGAACAACTGAGGTAACTGTAGCTTAAGGAATGACAGCTTTCAACAGAGAAATAGTGTCTCTGAAATCTGCCTGCTGACTAAGGAACGCACACTATGCACTTTGGAGAGAAACTTAGTGGCCCCCTGCATTGATGGGACATGTGACAGTTCTAGGGAATAAAAACTGCTCTCTGTAATATGCACGAGATTCAATGTTCAGTATCCGAAAATGTATTGCAAAGTCTGCATGATGAGAACAAAGCAGGTTAAAAGCTGAATGCAAGGAGGCAAACGCGACACACCAGCACGAAAACGTGGCGTTCAGTTTTAACATGCACTGTGGAAGCAGTAAATCCTGTAACACCTTGCCTTTCACAGATTTAAAGCCCACCGAGGCATCAAGAAGAAACTGGACTGCATTCTCTCCAAAGAAAAAGCAATTCCCAGGAGAAATTCTGTTATGCCCCACACATCTCGGATACTTCCATCTCAGCTGCATTCCTGAATTAGGAATGCACCGACACTAAACAACTGAGGTGTCTTCCATCAAAACCCCAGAGGTAAAGGAACTCGAGTGAGACCAGGAGCGGCACAGCAATGCCATGGAAAGGTTCAGCAGCTTTTCCGCTGCCACCTAGCTCACTGGAACGCAGTCAGCCTGGCTTTCTGCAGTTACGGCTTGTGATGGATGGGGTTTTGTGGCCAAGTATTTCCCAGTTCCACCTGGAGACTCGGTAGCTGTGGCATCTTTAGTCCCGTTCCTTCCCAGGTAGTTTCCCTGGCACCAGGAGGCTCGAGGCCATGCTGGAGCCCTTCTGACGGATACAGCACTTGGCAGGTGTCTTCTTCGCCCAGTCCTCCTCACAAAACTCACAGGAATAATCTGTCATATCTTCAGGTACCCACCAGACTCACTTCAAATGAGATAAGCTGGAAAGCTGCTGGGAAAAGGACAAAGAGGACAAAAAGATCTTGATCACCAAACACAAAAGAAACTCACTCTTGCTTTTTTGAAAAAATAAAAAAATATTGCATGAAAATCTCTGTGCAACAAAAACATCCTTGCAAATCTCATTTCCTTACAGACTTGGCCACTATTCTCAGCTTACTTTATACACCCTTTGAAGAAATAGTCACACACCGTATCTTGCAAGCACTCTTAGTGATTTTCTTTGCCCACACGCAATTCACACACTTCTCAAGCACCAGGATGGCAGCACAGGCCAACGGCAAGTTTTCCCTCAAGTTTTGTGCACTGCAGCAAGAATGAATATAAATTAGCAGCAACCACGAGAAGTTGCCCAGGCTAATTACGGCCCAAGCATCTGCTCAGCACAGCACATCTCGGAACATGGAGCTGCTGGCTGCGTCCCAGGAACCCCAACAGCTCTGATTCCATGTGCCTCAGCCTGCAGTTCAACTCCTCCGGTGATTGAACACACTCCAACAGCACCATCTACGGTTACACTACATCAATAATTGATTTTACACCTATTGCTTCCTTGGCCAAGGAAGTCTAGAGCCCAGCTTTAAATTAGAAATAACTCACAATGTTTGCAGATTAATTCTATTTTGGAACATATATTTATTACGACGCTTTGTATCCTTCGCCTGTATCCTTCTTACTGGCCTACTTTGAGGACCGAACATCTGATTTTTAAAGTACATTATTTCTGAGGGACTCCTCAAATACCCATGACTGTCAGAAATGTATTTAAGATGTGCTTCCAAGGAAAAAGTGGCAACCATTCAGGGAAGAAAACTGAGCAGTCTAGATCTCCCAGTAAGAAACATCAGTATTTCTGTCATCATTTAAAAGATGATAGATGTAGCTAACTAGTGTTACTAAGGAAAATAATAGCTAATTAGAAGAAAAATCTAAAGTAGTTGTAAAGGAGGTTAAAAAAGTCTCAAAGATCTTGAAGTTATTTTATAAAAAGAAAACAAAAAAGTGATTCGGTTAGGGTAATGTTTGGCGTTAGGAGACAGACTTACAAATTGGACATATTTCCTCCTTTCCCACCACAATCCGTTATCAAGCTCAGCTTACCAAACTCTCAAGTTCTACATGTCAGCTTTGCATATTTATTTTATCAATATGGATTGGATACAAATTTGCAGTCATAAGGGTAAGTAATTTTTTGTAACACATTTATCGACTTGACACAGTTAGATATTTCTTCACAATATTGTCTCTATTTTCAAACTGTACAAATTTCTGCACCCTGCAAAAAGAGGAATCACAGTTGGTATTTTTTTCTTTTATAAATTTATGTGCATTACAAATGGTAACTCCTGACATTAAAAGGGACAAGTTTCTGATTCTGTAAGAATAAATAGTACACGCCGCATACACACAGTCGCAGAGCCAACTCCCTTGTAATCCCAGCAAACTGAGGGGAGAAACAATTCTGGACATTCTTGGTTGGAAAAAATAATAATTAAAAAAAAACCCCAACACCTATCTGCAATCTCTGCACCTTCTAGCAAAGAGTCAGCAAAAAATATGGCCAATAATGGCTTAAAACTAAGATCAACCTCTATGTTATCATGGCCAACTTATCCTGCAAGCAAATCTAAAGTCGTTGTGCTATTTTTTTTTTTAAATATAGATCTTAAATTTTATTTTCAGTGGTTGATTTTAATCCATATAAAGAACATCTCACAATACAACCCCCTTTTCAAACACCAGTTTCTTGATACTACTGGTATCAGCTTGCATTCTCCTGAAGTGCCTGCAAACCTGGAAAACCCCTCAGCTATCAGCAATGAGGTGGGAAAGAAAGGACAGCTGTAGGGTAAGGAGGATACAGGATAATGGGAAGGACTAACACTACAAGAAATCTCGTTTTATTTCCATGAATACATATAAACTGCACATCTGTTCAATCTTTGTGCCACATTAGGTCCTGAGTTTCAAACAAACTAAATGAATGCAATTCATGAGACTTGTAAGTTTACCACTAAGTACAAAAAATCCTTATATACTGACAGCTGTGGATAGTTTTACAGGGTAAGAACCAGCCCAGAGGCATGACACACAAGGAACAGTTTTACAGTAGTACTTAAAAACATATCCACGGTGAAAAATCCAAATATTTCTTTTCCACCTCTCAGTTCTCTAGCTGGCAAACCACCGCAGTCCAAGTCCGGGCTGAAGGAGGTGAGTGGCAGGTGGCAGGACGGGCAGGCAGCGCCTTTGCCGACCCCTGAAGCACTACACCTATCTGCTCAACGCCAGGGAAAAAAAAAAAAAAAGCTTATTTTAATTTTTTTGTTGTTTAAAAATAGCACTTATATTTATCTCAGTCAGCCTGGGCACGCCATGCTGTTTGCACTGGGCTTTCGCAGCGGGCAGAGTCGTGCGTGCAGACGCGGGCTCGGGGCTCCGGGGGCATTTGCTCAGTAGAGGATTGCTCTGCCCTGAGGTTTCGTGGCTCTCGCCCCAAGGTCAGCAGCAGCAGAGGCATGGAATCATGGAATGGTTTGGGTTGGAAGGGACCTCAGAGATGACCCAGTTCCAACCCCCCTGCCATGGGCAGGGACACTCTCCACTACACCAGGTTGCCCAAAGCCCCATCCAACCTGGCCTTGAACACTTCCAGGGATGGGGCAGCCACAGTTTCTCTGGGCAACCTGTGCCAGTGCCTCACCACCCTCATCGTAAAAAGTTTCTGGCCCTGACTGGTGGCAGATGGAAAATTCAGGGCTTGCTCAAGTCGTAACCTGCGTCCCCACCACCTTTTGCAAGGAGATCGGTGTTTGCCTGTCAGAAGGGACTCCTCTACGAGCTCAGCACCTCCCTACAGCATCTCCACATCATTACTTCCCAAAAAATCAGTAGAGCAATTCTTAGTCCCTTACGAATGTCAGGAAAAAGGCCCAAAGACACATGCGCACATCGCCCCAGTGGCATTTTCTTCCCTCATGAAACTACGATTGTCATTTTAATACAGGTTTTTCCTTCTGCCACGGACAGGAGTGAAATAAACACTTCAAAAGCAAGCCTGAGAAGAGGCTTTTTCCTCACGTGGCTGCAATAACAACTAAAATGCAAAACAAATGGAAATCAAGCGACTTCTGAACGGCTTCATTTCTAAAAATGACTCCCGAGTTTATTTACCCAAAAAAGTTTGGAAACACACCCAACATGATCTCTCCCAGGGCAGGAAAGGATACTTGAAACCTATTTGAAGAGCGTGTCATGCTGGACATTTAGGACTTTTTTTTTTAGCGATAGGACAAGTCAGAGGTCCAGAAAAAACGTGGCAACCTGTCTTGACTCAGAGTGCCTGCTCGAGCCCAGGAAGCGTTATTTCTTGGTCTGGAAAGAATAACGACGTTCCCAAAGTACCTGGCACTCAGCATCAGAGAGTTTGCTATCACGCTGTGCTCGCTCAAAACAATTTTTCTTCTTGCAAGTCTCTCGACGTTGGTAGAAGAACCAGTAGGTCACTCTTTGCATCCCCTTGCTGCACTGCACTAGTAATGTTAGGGACCAAACATTGAGGGGGGTCTTTCTTACCTACGCAGTTCAGTATCTGCGATGACGGCCCGAGGCTTGTGCCAGATGCTGCGAAAGAGTTTGGAGCCATCGCCATTCACCATCACCTCCCGATGCTCCATGTCCCCACAGGCGCCAGGCGAAGTGCTGGGAATTGATCAGCTGCATCTCCCCTGGCCCTCCTCCCAGCCCTCGGTGAGCCTTCACTCCCACTTCCAAGTGGTTTGACCCCACCTTCCCCAGGACAGGCCTGTCAGGCAGACAGGACGCCAAATACGGAGGACTCCCTGCCTCTCCCCACCCGGCAGAACGGAGTGACTTAAGGCAGAGCGGGCGACGGCTACTGGGGAATGTTGACAAGTGGGATGTACCAACTAAGACCGGTACCTTCCCCAAGATAAGCTAAGAAAGAGCCAAGTATGGACAAACGACCTTGGATGAAAACCAAAGGACACAGGGAAATGCAAAAGCATCCCTCTGACTCAATTAAGGAGATGGGGAGCATGCATGAAAACATGGAAGTTACGGGAAATATCTTAAATATGTATACAAATTCCTGGCAATCTCAGGAATACACATAGGTATCACAAAGAACAGCTTTGTAATTTAAGCCTTAGACGGACATGTTCGGAGGAATTATTTGCCGTTCCAACAAGCCCCACTTTTCTTTCCTCACCGCTGTCTTGCTTCCCAGAAACCAACCAGTATCCAAAGCTCTGTATGAAGACTGCATCAAAAAGCCAACTGCAAGCGCGTTTACTTGTTATTATTTCTGCCAGGCATCGTTCCAGGGAGAAACCAGCTTTTCCTGCTTGTTTTGCTACAGCTTCCTTCCCTTTAAAGATGACGCTTCTCACCTCTGCTGCTCCAGTGCAGCCTCACGGCCCAGCAAAACCATCCCGCAGGGAGGAACCCTTCCCCGTACGCAGACGGGCACGTGCAGGAATGCGCTGCTCTCCAGGAACGGGCTCTCCCAACCGCTCTGCCGCTCGCTCACCGACGGTCAGAGCGCGGTGCAAAACCACAGCAGAAGAGCAGAGCTCTCTCTCGCGTCTGACAAAACCCCTGCGAGCAGCTGGTCAACATGAGCCCAACACCAGTCGGAACCCAGAACGAGGAATGCCATCTTCCAAACTTCCAGAAAAAAGAAGGGCTTTGAAGTGGCAAGACCAGAAAACGTTCGGGGAAGCCTCGGGCGGTGGTTTGGCCCAAACACCAACTCAGCGTCACACAGCCGCTCGCTCAGCCTCCCTCACCCCGGGGAATGGGGAATAGAATTAAAGGGGAAAAGGGAAGGAGACTCCTGGGTTGAGAAAAGAGCAATTACATAATAATTAAAATAATATCAAATTACAAGGAATAACGATAATAATACTGTAGGAATAGATACAGAGATGTATAATGACAATAAGATATGCAAACCAGTGACGCACAGCGTAACTGCTCACCACTCGGTGACCAGCGCCTGGCCTGTCGCATCCCAGCAAATGATTCCAAAACAGGTAAGTCCTGGCACTGTGATCCTGGATGAGCAAGAGAGCACTAGCACTCCAAGAGTCAGGAAGGGTTTAGTAGGTGATTTACACAGACCTAAAGATAAGCATCCCTGAAGCTGCCCAGAGTGATTAGGAGGGAGATGCTTTATCCGGAGCTGTCTGCCTTTGGAGGGAACATCCCAGAGAACTTTGTTCTCAGGTGTTTCTGAGCTGTGAACATGCACAGCAGCGACTTGGGAAAAGGGAATTCCGGCCGAGGGAGACGGCGACCACCAACTCATGGACCACCTGCCCTGAACATACCCCAGACCCAAAACAAAGGGGCAGAGAACTCCAGAACGAGTCTTGGGAAGTTCCGTTTCAATCGCACCGACTTTTCAGGCCCCCGGCCTGAACCCCCCGCCCGCCCCGGCGTGCGCCCACCGGCGCCCGCACTCGCAGCGCCCCCGCCGCGCTCCCCCTCCCCCGCCGGACACCCGCTCTCAGCGAGCCCGCCCCCCGCCCCCCCCGCAGCTGTGCCGCCCCGGGACGGACGGCGGGAGCGGCTTTAGGACCCGGCGGCGCTCTGCCGGCTGCTGCCGGGCCGGAGCGGGCGGTCCCGGCGCCGCGCGCTGCCCGACCCGGTGCCCAGCACCGGCCGCTCCGCGCCGCCCGCCCCCGGGCCGCCCACCCTGCCCCGCCGCCGCCGCGGGACCCGCCGCCCGCTCCCCGCGGGAGGGGCTCTGGCGGTGGCGGCGGGGGGCGCGCGCCTGCGCAGTGCGCGCGGCTGACGGACACCGCCCCCCCCCCCCCCGCTCCGGGGCCGGAGGGGCGGGGGCGGGGGGTGGAACCCACCGGCGCTGAGGAAAAGAAAAACCCACCGAGACAGACACCGCCCACAAGCTCGACACCCCCCCGCCCCCGCCCGCCCCCAGAACCGACACCAAACGCCGGTGAGCGCCGGGGCCCGGCCCGGGAACGGGACGCCCGGCCCGGGACTCTCCCGGCGGAGGGAAACCCGCGCCGGGCCCGCCGGTCGGAGCCGGGGGGTGTTGGGGGCGGGGGGCAGGCGGGGCGCAGGGGCTGCCGGGCTGTCCCGCTGTTGGCGCTGAGGTGTTGGAAAGAAACGGAAATTGGTGAAAAATTAGAGATCGGTGGGGAAAAAACATCCTGTTCCTGCGCCTGAAATCCCCCAGCGCCGCCGGGCTGTGCTCGGCCTCTCCCCGCCACGGCCGGGCCGTGTCCCGCCCCGGCAGCCCCCCGCGCTCCGGGAGCGGCCCGGGGAGAGCTGTTCCAGCCGCCGCGGGTGCGGGGATGTGCCGTGTGTGCCGCCGTCCCGGGGTTCGTTAACACATTTCTGGCTAATGAGAACAGCGCAGCCGAGCTCCGTGTCGGTTCAAACGAGGCTGTTGGTTCGAGCCGCCATTTCTTGCTCTTTGATTCCAGAAGTTCTTTCTTTCTTGGGCTGCTTCTCACGAGCTCCCCTCGACGGATGTCCAGGTCCGTTCTTTGCGCCACTGCAGGGCTGCGGTGATGTCGGGTGATGGGGGATTATTTTTCTGAGAAGTGCTTCTGTCACTTGGCAGCCCTCAGGGGCTTCAAAACCTGTTTTTGTGAGTGTGTGGGCAGCTGCTCCCGCGGGGACGTTGTGATGTCCCTGGCGAGGCTGCCCACGGAATGCTGCTGTGTCACAAAGGGCCCTGCCCCGGCACCCCTATAAAGGTGGGGTGGGGCTGCCCAGCCACCCCGTTTGGCCCGTCCCAGCATGGCGCGGGCCTGTCACAGCAGGAGCCGTGGTAGGAGCCGGCGTCACCATCACCACAGCGGCCGAGGCCGCTCCCGAAGCAGCCCTCGCCGCCGGCACGTGAGGAGGCGACGCCGGCCCGGGGCACGCAGCCGCCCCTATGGCGCACGCGGCCGGCAGCGTGCGACACGCAGCCACTGCCGCTGAGCTAGTCCCAGGGATGGGTGTCCTGGGGAGCCAGTGTCCCTGACTCCCCCGGCCACCACCGCCACCACGGCCCTGTCTCTAAATAAAAGCTGGAATGATCACACGGCTGGTGGTTGTGTCCCTGGTGTCCCTGTGCTCTCAACTGTGTGTCCCCTGCTGTCGCGTCCCGTGCATGGGTGTCCGTCTCTCCTGGGAAAGGAGTGTCCCTTGGGTGCGCATGTCCCGGAGCAGCACACATCTCCAGGGATGGCGATGCTCCAGCTGCCTGATCCTGTGCTGGGTCTGAGTTCCGTCTCCATGTCCCCAGCCCATCCCTATGTCCCAGCCCATCTCCATGCCCCAGCCCATCTCTATGTCCCAGATCATCTCCATAACCAAGCCTATCTCCATGTCCCAGATCATCTCCATACCCAAGCCCATATCCATGCCCCAGCCCACTTCTATATCCCAGACCCTCTCCACTTCCCTGCCAATGATAGAATCTCAGAACCATCAAATCCTCGAATGCTTTGAGTTGGAAGGGACCTTCAAGATTAAACTGGTCAAAGGGCTGGAAAATTAAACTTACAGAGTTGGGGCTGTTTAGCCTGGAGAAGAGGAGGCTGAGGGGAGACCTGATTACAGCCTACAAATACTTGAGAAGGGATGGTGGGGATGTGGGGGAAGGGCTCTTTACATTAGCGATGGCTGATAGAACAAGAGGAAATGGGTATAAGCTTAGTCAGGGGAGATTCAGATTAGATGTTAGAAAGAATTTCTTCTCTGAAAGGGTTGTCAGCCACTGGAATAGGCTGCCCAGGGAGGTGGTTGAGTCCCTATCCCTGAATGTGCTTAAGAAAACGGTGGATCAAGGAATCATAGAATGGTTCCATTCCATGATGGTCATTCCCATGTACAGGTACAAGAGGCTCAGTCTGTTTTCCAAAGAGCCGATCACCTTCCCGAACGTGCGCACGGCCTTGGCTGGCACGAATGGCAAACCAGAATAACGCAGGTGGAGCAGCACCGTCACCAGCACCCACTGCACGCAGAAAGCACCACTCGGTCCGTGTCTTCCTCTCCAGCTGATGGGGACTGCTGTTCAGGAGTGAAACGTACACACACACACGTCACTGCCGAGAGCCGCGAGCACAGCACGTTCATGGGGTGTCTGATCCAGATTCTGCTTCCCATCCTGCTTGGAACCCCCGTGTTGCCCTCCTGCCCCTCCCCCCAGGAGCCCACCGTGCTGGTTCTGACGCCGGAACCAGCGGCTCTGTGACATCACAGCCCCAGGGCCAAGGGCACCCTGGGCAAGGGGAGCACGGCAGCACTGGCGGTGACTTGCCCTCAGTTCTTGCAGCTGACACGTGGTGCTGGCAGCATGAAAGTGCTCCTTGTCCTCGTCCTGCTGGCCCTGTGCTGGCCCACGCACGGCGCGTGGGAAACCTGCGGGTAAGTGACCCGAGGCTCTGGCAGGGAGCTTGGGCAACCCTTCTGGGGCTCACTGGAGGGGGCCCGCGTGTCCCCCGTGGCCACGCCACGGCTTGCCGAGCCCCGCCTGGGAGCCTCGGCTCCTTGCCGGCACTCAGGCTGCTGGCACAGCTCCTCTGTGGGGCTAAAGCAGGAACAGGGGCGGACGGACGCACGTCCCACGGGGTTCCTGCTGTCCCTGCAACACCTGGTGGGGAGGGAGATGGCCGACCTTCAGCCTGAGCAGCAGCAAGCCGTGGAGCAGGGCAGTAACGAGCTTCTGTTACAGAAGGACCTGCGGGCTCCGACCCATGGACTATTACTATGGGACGTCGCGCGTGGTGGGTGGCAGAGATGCCCAGCCGGGGGCTTGGCCCTGGATCGTCAGCATCCAGGTCCCTTCGAAAATAGGCATGGCGCACGTATGTGGAGGGTCCCTCATCAGCTCACAGTGGGTCCTCACGGCAGCCCACTGCTTCGTCAAGGCCAGGTAAGGAGGACCAGGGAACGGGCATAGCCCCACCACAGTAGAGTAGGTGCCCTGTCCGCAGCACCATGTGCTCCTCCCATCCCTGTTCCTTGCGGTCCACCCGGTGCCTGGGCACTCCTGAGCCCGCCTGAGAGACGGCTCAGGAGAAGGCTGGGCTCTTGCCACTGCTTCCTAGATGCCTCCAGCTCCGCAGCCCTTGTGCCTCAGGCGTGCGAGGGCAGTCGCAGCCTCCGCGCGCTGCTTTCCTCTCTCCCGCGGGAAGCAGAAGGCAGGGAACTGCTGGGCTGCTGCAGCACGTGGCCCCGCTCCCTCTGACCCCTCTCTCCATCCGCCTTCCAGCCACATCACGACTTGGCGCGTGGTGGTCGGGGCCACCCGCTTGACTCAGCCGGGCCCCGAGACCCAAGTGCGCCACATCAGGCGGCTGCTGGTGCACGAAGACTACAGCAACATCACGGAGGTCAACGACATCGCGCTGCTGGAGCTGGACCAGCCCGTGCAGTGCGGCTACTACGTCCAGCTCGCCTGTGTGCCCGACGCCTCGCTGAGACTGTCCCAGCTGGGCACCTGCTACGTCAGTGGTTGGGGTGCCATGACCGCGAGATGTGAGTTCCCCAAAAGCGCCGTGTCCTGAGCACAAGCTTGGCACGCTGGGCAGACGGGTTGGGCTTCCTGACCATGGAGGTGAAAGCCAGAGTCAGGCTGGGGGGGACGTACGCCTCTGGAGAGATGGGCCTGAGCCATTCCCCAAAGCCAGACGGAAGGGAAACCCCGGGACAGTGCCTTCAGGATGCAAAGCCAAGCCCTGGGGAAGGGGTTCGCCCAGACCGGGGAGGAGAAGTGGCAAGGAGCTGCTGGGTGCTAATTGCTTTCTGTGCTCACAGCTGGAGGATCAGCTGATGTCCTGCAGGAGGCCAAGGTCGGCCTCATCGACGCCAGGCTCTGTAACAGCAGCCAGTGGTACAGAGGGGCCGTCCACAGCCACAACCTGTGCGCTGGCTACGCGCAGGGCGGCATCGACACCTGCCAGGTAGGAGCGTGCCACAAGCCCAGCCCCAGCAGCAGCACCGGCAGCCCTGTCCCAGCCCACACGTACCCCGGCACGTGCTCTGCCCAGCAAGTCACCCTCCCACCGCGGGGTCCCCATGGCTCTGCGGCTCACCTCCCCTTCCCCAGCTGCAGGTCCTTGCCCAGTGCCCCCCTTGTCCCAGAGGCCCAGAAAGCCCAGCTGCTGCTCGGGGCAGTCCACGGCTCCAGATCCCAAGCCTGGAACATCCCTCTTCCACACATCCCGAATCGCCGTGCAGAGAGGGGAGAGAGCCCTACCTTACAGACCCACCCCCCCCTCCCAGACAAGGTTCCGTAGGCTCCAGCGCCCGAGCAGAGCCTTTCTGGACACTGAATGCAGCGCTGGCAGGTGCTGTGGAGAGAAGACGGCCAACCCTAGTGCTGACGGTGGCCACCAACACCACCTCACTCCTCTCTCCTCCGCTGCAGGGTGACAGCGGTGGTCCTCTCGTCTGCAAAGACAGCAGTGCCGACTACTTCTGGCTCGTTGGCGTGACCAGCTGGGGGAAGGGCTGTGCGAGAGCCAGACGGCCCGGAGTCTACACCTCCACCCAGCACTTTTACGACTGGATCCTGGCACAGATGGGGCTGCGCCCGGCAGTAACGGCTGCTCCAACGCCACAGCCAGTCTTCAGCTCCACCCCCGTGCAGAGGCCGCAGCCAATTCCAACACAATCGGGCAGGTTTAGGCCCTGCCCGTTCCCACGCCAGAAGCTGCTGCAATTCTTTAACCTGCTGCAGGAGCTCCTGCAGTTCCTAAGGGGAAAAAAAGGCTTGAGCAGCAGGATGAAGAGGATCCGCCGCGGGCTGCAGGGTACCACGACCACTTGGTTCTGGGCAATGCCTGCTGATCCAAAGGCAGCCTTGGTGGCAAAGCCCTGCTCTGTGCTGCCCTCTCTCCTCTCAGGGCACACAAATGCTGAAGGGGACTTTGTTCTTGAAATAAAGTTGCCACTTTTCACAGCAAACCACCCTTCCGTCCAGTTCAGTCTCCTGGGCGAGGCAGGGACTGCCACGGCCGGCACCTGCAGGATGAGGCTGCAGGTGGGCACAAAGGGGAAGAGTCACTCCAAAGGGCTGAAAGCGCCTGGTCAGAGAGGACGGTGCTCAGAGCCACCATGGGATGGGGCAGACTGGCACGTGGAGGCTAGGACGAGGATGGGAAAAACGATGTGACATGCAGACATGGGGGTACGCACTAAGGCAGATGAGCTGATGATGAGGGCCGGGCGTGCCGCTGAGCTCACGGAACAGACTCTGGGAAACTCCCGAGCACGACTAGAACCATAGGACCATGAATGGTTAGGGTTGGAAGGGACCTTAAAGATCATCTAGTTCCAACCCCCCTGCCATGGGCAGGGAAACCCTCCACTACACCAGGTTGCCCAAAGCCTCATCCAGCCTGGCCTTGAACACTTCCAGGGATGGGGCAGCCACAACTTCTCTGGGCAACCCGTTCCAGTGCCTCACCACCCTCAGAGGGAAAAATTTCTTTCTTATATCTAACCTAAATCTGCCCTCTTTCACTTTAAATCCATTGCCCCTTGTCCTATCACTACACGCCCTTGTAAAAAGTCCCTCTCCAGCTTTCCTGTAGGACCCCTTTAGGTACTGGAAAGCTGCTATAAGATCACCCCGGAGCCCTCTCTTCTCCAGGCTGAACAGCCCCAACTCTCTCAGCCTGTCTTCATAGCAGAGGTGCTCCAGCCCTCTGATCATCTTCGTGGCCTCCTCTGGACTCGTTCCAGTAGGTCCATGTCCTTCTTGTGTTGGGGACTCCAGAGCTGAACACAGTATTCCAGGTGGGGTCTCACAAGAGCTGAGTAGAGGGGCAGAATCACTTCCCTCAACCTGCTGGCCACGCTCCTTTTGATACAGCCCAGGACACGGTTGGCTTTCTGGGCTGCCAGCGCACATTGCCGGCTCCTGTTGAGCTTCTCATCCACCAGCACTCCCAAGTCCTTTTCCTCAGGGCTGCTCCCAATCCATTCTCCGCCCAGCCTGTACTTGTGCATGGGATTGCCCTGACCCACGTGCAGGACCTTGCACTTGGCCTTGTTGAACTTCATGAGGTTCTCACAGGCCCATCTCTCCAGCCTGTCCAGGTCCCTCTGGATGGCATCCCTTCCCTCCAGCATGTCCACAACACCACACGACTTGGTGTCACCTGCAAACTTGCTGAGGGTGCACTCAATCCCACTGTCCATGCCTCCAGCAAAGATGTTAAATAGCACTGGTCCCAGTACCGACCCCTGAGGAA
This sequence comes from Tauraco erythrolophus, assembly GCF_009769465.1. Taxonomy (NCBI): domain Eukaryota; kingdom Metazoa; phylum Chordata; class Aves; order Musophagiformes; family Musophagidae; genus Tauraco; species Tauraco erythrolophus. The sequence goes on along the minus strand of NW_028238630.1, from coordinate 235,933 downwards.
CACCACTTGGCACCGGCCTCCACGTGGACATTGAACCGTTGACCACAACCCTTTGAGTGCGACCATCCAGCCAATTCCTTATCCATCCATCAAAACCACGTCTTTCCAGTTTAGAGATAAGGATGTCGTGTGAGACAGTATCAAATGCTTTGGATAAGTCCAGGGAGACAATGTCAGTTGCTCTTCCCCTATCCATCAATGCCGTAACCTCATCATAGAAGGTTATGATGAACTACTTAGGGATATGGCTTAATGGGGGATTAGGGACGGTTGGACTGGATGATCTCTAAGGTCTTTTCCAACCTAGAAATCTATGAAATCTATGAAATTATCTAAGTTACAGCCCCCCTGCTGTCGACGGGGACGCCTTCCACCAGGCCAGGTAGCACCAAGACCCATAAAGCCTGCCCTTGAACACTTCCAGAGATGGGGCATCCACAACTTCTCTGGGCAGCCTCTTCCACTGCCTCCGCGCCCTCCAAGAGAAGAATTTCTTCCTTCCAGCTAATCTCATCAAAATCTCCCCTCTTTCACTTTCAAGCCATTACCCCTTGTCCTATCACCACATGCCCTTGTCTAAAATCCCTCCCCAGCTTGCTCCTAGGCCCCCTTGAAGTACTGGAAGGTCTCCCCGGAGCCTTCTCTTCTCCAGGCTGAGCAGCCCCAACTTTCTCAGCCTGTCTCCGTAGCAGAGGTGCTCCATCCCCTGATCATACATGTGCGCTCCGTGTGTATGTGAACGCTGGGCGTTGCGCTCCGTGTTCCAGACGTGTGTTTTGGAGCAGGGCTGTGCCCGCACTCTGGGTGTGCATCGCACCTTCTCTTTGTACCCCACATGTGTCTCCACTGCGTGAGTGTGTGTGCACGTGCACCCCGTGTGTGAACGCCGTGTGCGCGTGCACAGCGTGTTTGTGCGTGTCCTCTGTGCACGCGTGTGTGCATGTGCATGTGCATGTGCGCGGCTCTGAGCACGCTCGATCCAGCCCCTGTTCCTCCCAGAGAATGTCTCCGTGCAGAAGAGCTGGAGCTGAACTGGGAGAACTGTCACTTCCAGGTTTCTCCCGTCTCAGTCCAACGGATGTGATGGCCGTTCCCACGGACAGGTACAAGAGGCTCAGTCTGTTTTCCAAAGAGCCGATCACCTTCCCGAACGTGCGCACGGCCTTGGCTGGCACGAATGGCAAACCAGAATAACGCAGGTGGAGCAGCACCGTCACCAGCACCCACTGCACGCAGAAAGCACCACTCGGTCCGTGTCTTCCTCTCCAGCTGATGGGGACTGCTGTTCAGGAGTGAAACGTACACACACACACGTCACTGCCGAGAGCCGCGAGCACAGCACGTTCATGGGGTGTCTGATCCAGATTCTGCTTCCCATCCTGCTTGGAACCCCCGTGTTGCCCTCCTGCCCCTCCCCCCAGGAGCCCACCGTGCTGGTTCTGACGCCGGAACCAGCGGCTCTGTGACATCACAGCCCCAGGGCCAAGGGCACCCTGGGCAAGGGGAGCACGGCAGCACTGGCGGTGACTTGCCCTCAGTTCTTGCAGCTGACACGTGGTGCTGGCAGCATGAAAGTGCTCCTTGTCCTCGTCCTGCTGGCCCTGTGCTGGCCCACGCACGGCGCGTGGGAAACCTGCGGGTAAGTGACCCGAGGCTCTGGCAGGGAGCTTGGGCAACCCTTCTGGGGCTCACTGGAGGGGGCCCGCGTGTCCCCCGTGGCCACGCCACGGCTTGCCGAGCCCCGCCTGGGAGCCTCGGCTCCTTGCCGGCACTCAGGCTGCTGGCACAGCTCCTCTGTGGGGCTAAAGCAGGAACAGGGGCGGACGGACGCACGTCCCACGGGGTTCCTGCTGTCCCTGCAACACCTGGTGGGGAGGGAGATGGCCGACCTTCAGCCTGAGCAGCAGCAAGCCGTGGAGCAGGGCAGTAACGAGCTTCTGTTACAGAAGGACCTGCGGGCTCCGACCCATGGACTATTACTATGGGACGTCGCGCGTGGTGGGTGGCAGAGATGCCCAGCCGGGGGCTTGGCCCTGGATCGTCAGCATCCAGGTCCCTTCGAAAATAGGCATGGCGCACGTATGTGGAGGGTCCCTCATCAGCTCACAGTGGGTCCTCACGGCAGCCCACTGCTTCGTCAAGGCCAGGTAAGGAGGACCAGGGAACGGGCATAGCCCCACCACAGTAGAGTAGGTGCCCTGTCCGCAGCACCATGTGCTCCTCCCATCCCTGTTCCTTGCGGTCCACCCGGTGCCTGGGCACTCCTGAGCCCGGCTGAGAGACGGCTCAGGAGAAGGCTGGGCTCTTGCCACTGCTTCCTAGACGCCTCCAGCTCCGCAGCCCTTGTGCCTCAGGCGTGCGAGGGCAGTCGCAGCCTCCGTGCGCTGCTTTCCTCTCTCCCGCGGGAAGCAGAAGGCAGGGAACTGCTGGGCTGCTGCAGCACGTGGCCCCGCTCCCTCTGACCCCTCTCTCCATCCGCCTTCCAGCCACATCGCGACTTGGCGCGTGGTGGTTGGGGCCACCCGCTTGACTCAGCCGGGCCCCGAGACCCAAGTGCGCCACATCAAGCGGCTGCTGGTGCACGAACACTACAGCAACATCACGGAGGTCAACGACATCGCGCTGCTGGAGCTGGACCAGCCCGTGCAGTGCGGCTACTACGTCCAGCTCGCCTGTGTGCCCGACGCCTCGCTGAGACTGTCCCAGCTGGGCACCTGCTACGTCAGTGGTTGGGGTGCCACGACCGCGAGATGTGAGTTCCCCAAAAGCGCCGTGTCCTGAGCACAAGCTTGGCACGCTGGGCAGACGGGTTGGGCTTCCTGACCACGGAGGTGAAAGCCAGAGTCAGGCTGGGGGGGACGTACGCCTCTGGAGAGATGGGCCTGAGCCATTCCCCAAAGCCAGACGGAAGGGAAACCCCGGGACAGTGCCTTCAGGATGCAAAGCCAAGCCCTGGGGAAGGGGTTCGCCCAGACCGGGGAGGAGAAGTGGCAAGGAGCTGCTGGGTGCTAATTGCTTTCTGTGCTCACAGCTGGAGGATCAGCTGATGTCCTGCAGGAGGCCAAGGTCGGCCTCATCGACGCCAGGCTCTGTAACAGCAGCCAGTGGTACAGAGGGGCCGTCCACAGCCACAACCTGTGCGCTGGCTACGCGCAGGGCGGCATCGACACCTGCCAGGTAGGAGCGTGCCACAAGCCCAGCCCCAGCAGCAGCACCGGCAGCCCTGTCCCAGCCCACACGTACCCCGGCACGTGCTCTGCCCAGCAAGTCACCCTCCCACCGCGGGGTCCCCATGGCTCTGCGGCTCACCTCCCCTTCCCCAGCTGCAGGTCCTTGCCCAGTGCCCGCCTTGTCCCAGAGGCCCAGAAAGCCCAGCTGCTGCTCGGGGCAGTCCACGCCTCCAGATCCCAATCCTGGAACATCCCTCTTCCACACATCCCGAATCGCCGTGCAGAGAGGGGAGAGAGCCCTACCTTACAGACCCACCCCCCCCTCCCAGACAAGGTTCCGTAGGCTCCAGCGCCCGAGCAGAGCCTTTCTGGACACTGAATGCAGCGCTGGCAGGTGCTGTGGAGAGAAGACGGCCAACCCTAGTGCTGACGGTGGCCACCAACACCACCTCACTCCTCTCTCCTCCGCTGCAGGGTGACAGCGGTGGTCCTCTCGTCTGCAAAGACAGCAGTGCCGACTACTTCTGGCTCGTTGGCGTGACCAGCTGGGGGAAGGGCTGTGCGAGAGCCAGACGGCCCGGAGTCTACACCTCCACCCAGCACTTTTACGACTGGATCCTGGCACAGATGGGGCTGCGCCCGGCAGTAACGGCTGCTCCAACGCCACAGCCAGTCTTCAGCTCCACCCCCGTGCAGAGGCCGCAGCCAATTCCAACACAATCGGGCAGGTTTAGGCCCTGCCCGTTCCCACGCCAGAAGCTGCTGCAATTCTTTAACCTGCTGCAGGAGCTCCTGCAGTTCCTAAGGGGAAAAAAGGCTTGAGCAGCAGGATGAAGAGGATCCGCCGCGGGCTGCAGGGTACCACGACCACTTGGTTCTGGGCAATGCCTGCTGATCCAAAGGCAGCCTTGGTGGCAAAGCCCTGCTCTGTGCTGCCCTCTCTCCTCTGAGGGCACACAAATGCTGAAGGGGACTTTGTTCTTGAAATAAAGTTGCCACTTTTCACAGCAAACCACACTTCCGTCCAGTTCAGTCTCCTGGGCGAGGCAAGGACTGCCACGGCCGGCACCTGCAGGATGAGGCTGCAGGTGGGCACAAAGGGGAAGAGTCACTCCAAAGGGCTGAAAGCGCCTGGTCAGAGAGGACGGTGCTCAGAGCCACCATGGGATGGGGCAGACTGGCACGTGGAGGCTAGGACGAGGATGGGAAAAACGATGTGACATGCAGACATGGGGGTACGCACTAAGGCAGATGAGCTGATGATGAGGGCCGGGCGTACGGCTGAGCTCACGGAACAGACTGTGCGAAACTCCCGAGCACGACTAGAACCATAGAACCATGAATGGTTAGGGTTGGAAGGGACCTTAAAGATCATCTAGTTCCAAGCCCCCTGCCATGGGCAGGGAACCCTCCACTACACCAGGTTGCCCAAAGCCTCATCCAACCTGGCCTTGAACGCTTCCAGGGATGGGGCAGCCACAACTTCTCTGGGCAACCCGTTCCAGTGCCTCACCACCCTCAGAGGGAAAAATTTCTTTCTTATATCTAACCTAAATCTGCCCTCTTTCACTTTAAATCCATTGCCCCTTGTCCTATCACTACACGCCCTTGTAAAAAGTCCCTCTCCAGCTTTCCTGTAGGACCCCTTTAGGTACTGGAAAGCTGCTATAAGATCACCCCGGAGCCCTCTCTTCTCCAGGCTGAACAGCCCCAACTCTCTCAGCCTGTCTTCATAGCAGAGGTGCTCCAGCCCTCTGATCATCTTCGTGGCCTCCTCTGGACTCGTTCCAGTAGGTCCATGTCCTTCTTGTGTTGGGGACTCCAGAGCTGAACACAGTATTCCAGGTGGGGTCTCACAAGAGCTGAGTAGAGGGGCAGAATCACTTCCCTCAACCTGCTGGCCACGCTCCTTTTGATACAGCCCAGGACACGGTTGGCTTTCTGGGCTGCCAGCGCACATTGCCGGCTCCTGTTGAGCTTCTCATCCACCAGCACTCCCAAGTCCTTTTCCTCAGGGCTGCTCCCAATCCATTCTCCGCCCAGCCTGTACTTGTGCATGGGATTGCCCTGACCCACGTGCAGGACCTTGCACTTGGCCTTGTTGAACTTCATGAGGTTCTCACAGGCCCATCTCTCCAGCCTGTCCAGGTCCCTCTGGATGGCATCCCTTCCCTCCAGCATGTCCACAACACCACACGACTTGGTGTCACCTGCAAACTTGCTGAGGGTGCACTCAATCCCACTGTCCATGCCTCCAGCAAAGATGTTAAATAGCACTGGTCCCAGTACCGACCCCTGAGGAACACCACTTGGCACCGGCCTCCACGTGGACATTGAACCGTTGACCACAACCCTTTGAGTGCGACCATCCAGCCAATTCCTTATCCATCCATCAAAACCACGTCTTTCCAGTTTAGAGGTAAGGATGTCGTGTGAGACAGTATCAAATGCTTTGGATAAGTCCAGGGAGACAATGTCAGTTGCTCTTCCCCTATCCATCAATGCCGTAACCTCATCATAGAAGGTTATGATGAACTACTTAGGGATATGGCTTAATGGGGGATTAGGGACGGTTGGACTGGATGATCTCTAAGGTCTTTTCCAACCTAGAAATCTATGAAATCTATGAAATTATCTAAGTTACAGCCCCCCTGCTGTCGACGGGGACGCCTTCCACCAGGCCAGGTAGCACCAAGACCCATAAAGCCTGCCCTTGAACACTTCCAGAGATGGGGCATCCACAACTTCTCTGGGCAGCCTCTTCCACTGCCTCCGCGCCCTCCAAGAGAAGAATTTCTTCCTTCCAGCTAATCTCATCAAAATCTCCCCTCTTTCACTTTCAAGCCATTACCCCTTGTCCTATCACCACATGCCCTTGTCTAAAATCCCTCCCCAGCTTGCTCCTAGGCCCCCTTGAAGTACTGGAAGGTCTCCCCGGAGCCTTCTCTTCTCCAGGCTGAGCAGCCCCAACTTTCTCAGCCTGTCTCCGTAGCAGAGGTGCTCCATCCCCTGATCATACATGTGCGCTCCGTGTGTATGTGAACGCTGGGCGTTGCGCTCCGTGTTCCAGACGTGTGTTTTGGAGCAGGGCTGTGCCCGCACTCTGGGTGTGCATCGCACCTTCTCTTTGTACCCCACATGTGTCTCCACTGCGTGAGTGTGTGTGCACGTGCACCCCGTGTGTGAACGCCGTGTGCGCGTGCACAGCGTGTTTGTGCGTGTCCTCTGTGCACGCGTGTGTGCATGTGCATGTGCATGTGCGCGGCTCTGAGCACGCTCGATCCAGCCCCTGTTCCTCCCAGAGAATGTCTCCGTGCAGAAGAGCTGGAGCTGAACTGGGAGAACTGTCACTTCCAGGTTTCTCCCGTCTCAGTCCAACGGATGTGATGGCCGTTCCCACGGACAGGTACAAGAGGCTCAGTCTGTTTTCCAAAGAGCCGATCACCTTCCCGAACGTGCGCACGGCCTTGGCTGGCACGAATGGCAAACCAGAATAACGCAGGTGGAGCAGCACCGTCACCAGCACCCACTGCACGCAGAAAGCACCACTCGGTCCGTGTCTTCCTCTCCAGCTGATGGGGACTGCTGTTCAGGAGTGAAACGTACACACACACACGTCACTGCCGAGAGCCGCGAGCACAGCACGTTCATGGGGTGTCTGATCCAGATTCTGCTTCCCATCCTGCTTGGAACCCCCGTGTTGCCCTCCTGCCCCTCCCCCCAGGAGCCCACCGTGCTGGTTCTGACGCCGGAACCAGCGGCTCTGTGACATCACAGCCCCAGGGCCAAGGGCACCCTGGGCAAGGGGAGCACGGCAGCACTGGCGGTGACTTGCCCTCAGTTCTTGCAGCTGACACGTGGTGCTGGCAGCATGAAAGTGCTCCTTGTCCTCGTCCTGCTGGCCCTGTGCTGGCCCACGCACGGCGCGTGGGAAACCTGCGGGTAAGTGACCCGAGGCTCTGGCAGGGAGCTTGGGCAACCCTTCTGGGGCTCACTGGAGGGGGCCCGCGTGTCCCCCGTGGCCACGCCACGGCTTGCCGAGCCCCGCCTGGGAGCCTCGGCTCCTTGCCGGCACTCAGGCTGCTGGCACAGCTCCTCTGTGGGGCTAAAGCAGGAACAGGGGCGGACGGACGCACGTCCCACGGGGTTCCTGCTGTCCCTGCAACACCTGGTGGGGAGGGAGATGGCCGACCTTCAGCCTGAGCAGCAGCAAGCCGTGGAGCAGGGCAGTAACGAGCTTCTGTTACAGAAGGACCTGCGGGCTCCGACCCATGGACTATTACTATGGGACGTCGCGCGTGGTGGGTGGCAGAGATGCCCAGCCGGGGGCTTGGCCCTGGATCGTCAGCATCCAGGTCCCTTCGAAAATAGGCATGGCGCACGTATGTGGAGGGTCCCTCATCAGCTCACAGTGGGTCCTCACGGCAGCCCACTGCTTCGTCAAGGCCAGGTAAGGAGGACCAGGGAACGGGCATAGCCCCACCACAGTAGAGTAGGTGCCCTGTCCGCAGCACCATGTGCTCCTCTCATCCCTGTTCCTTGCGGTCCACCCGGTGCCTGGGCACTCCTGAGCCCGCCTGAGAGACGGCTCAGGAGAAGGCTGGGCTCTTGCCACTGCTTCCTAGATGCCTCCAGCTCCGCAGCCCTTGTGCCTCAGGCGTGCGAGGGCAGTCGCAGCCTCCGCGCGCTGCTTTCCTCTCTCCCGCGGGAAGCAGAAGGCAGGGAACTGCTGGGCTGCTGCAGCACGTGGCCCCGCTCCCTCTGACCCCTCTCTCCATCCGCCTTCCAGCCACATCACGACTTGGCGCGTGGTGGTCGGGGCCACCCGCTTGACTCAGCCGGGCCCCGAGACCCAAGTGCGCCACATCAGGCGGCTGCTGGTGCACGAAGACTACAGCAACATCACGGAGGTCAACGACATCGCGCTGCTGGAGCTGGACCAGCCCGTGCAGTGCGGCTACTACGTCCAGCTCGCCTGTGTGCCCGACGCCTCGCTGAGACTGTCCCAGCTGGGCACCTGCTACGTCAGTGGTTGGGGTGCCATGACCGCGAGATGTGAGTTCCCCAAAAGCGCCGTGTCCTGAGCACAAGCTTGGCACGCTGGGCAGACGGGTTGGGCTTCCTGACCATGGAGGTGAAAGCCAGAGTCAGGCTGGGGGGGACGTACGCCTCTGGAGAGATGGGCCTGAGCCATTCCCCAAAGCCAGACGGAAGGGAAACCCCGGGACAGTGCCTTCAGGATGCAAAGCCAAGCCCTGGGGAAGGGGTTCGCCCAGACCGGGGAGGAGAAGTGGCAAGGAGCTGCTGGGTGCTAATTGCTTTCTGTGCTCACAGCTGGAGGATCAGCTGATGTCCTGCAGGAGGCCAAGGTCGGCCTCATCGACGCCAGGCTCTGTAACAGCAGCCAGTGGTACAGAGGGGCCGTCCACAGCCACAACCTGTGCGCTGGCTACGCGCAGGGCGGCATCGACACCTGCCAGGTAGGAGCGTGCCACAAGCCCAGCCCCAGCAGCAGCACCGGCAGCCCTGTCCCAGCCCACACGTACCCCGGCACGTGCTCTGCCCAGCAAGTCACCCTCCCACCGCGGGGTCCCCATGGCTCTGCGGCTCACCTCCCCTTCCCCAGCTGCAGGTCCTTGCCCAGTGCCCCCCTTGTCCCAGAGGCCCAGAAAGCCCAGCTGCTGCTCGGGGCAGTCCACGCCTCCAGATCCCAATCCTGGAACATCCCTCTTCCACACATCCCGAATCGCCGTGCAGAGAGGGGAGAGAGCCCTACCTTACAGACCCACCCCCCCCTCCCAGACAAGGTTCCGTAGGCTCCAGCGCCCGAGCAGAGCCTTTCTGGACACTGAATGCAGCGCTGGCAGGTGCTGTGGAGAGAAGACGGCCAACCCTAGTGCTGACGGTGGCCACCAACACCACCTCACTCCTCTCTCCTCCGCTGCAGGGTGACAGCGGTGGTCCTCTCGTCTGCAAAGACAGCAGTGCCGACTACTTCTGGCTCGTTGGCGTGACCAGCTGGGGGAAGGGCTGTGCGAGAGCCAGACGGCCCGGAGTCTACACCTCCACCCAGCACTTTTACGACTGGATCCTGGCACAGATGGGGCTGCGCCCGGCAGTAACGGCTGCTCCAACGCCACAGCCAGTCTTCAGCTCCACCCCCGTGCAGAGGCCGCAGCCAATTCCAACACAATCGGGCAGGTTTAGGCCCTGCCGTTCCCACGCCAGAAGCTGCTGCAATTCTTTAACCTGCTGCAGGAGCTCCTGCAGTTCCTAAGGGGAAAAAAGGCTTGAGCAGCAGGATGAAGAGGATCCGCCGCGGGCTGCAGGGTACCACGACCACTTGGTTCTGGGCAATGCCTGCTGATCCAAAGGCAGCCTTGGTGGCAAAGCCTGCTCTGTGCTGCCCTCTCTCCTCTGAGGGCACACAAATGCTGAAGGGACTTTGTTCTTGAAATAAAGTTGCCACTTTTCACAGCAAACCACACTTCCGTCCAGTTCAGTCTCCTGGGCGAGGCAAGGACTGCCACGGCCGGCACCTGCAGGATGAGGCTGCAGGTGGGCACAAAGGGGAAGAGTCACTCCAAAGGGCTGAAAGCGCCTGGTCAGAGAGGACGGTGCTCAGAGCCACCATGGGATGGGGCAGACTGGCACGTGGAGGCTAGGACGAGGATGGGAAAAACGATGTGACATGCAGACATGGGGGTACGCACTAAGGCAGATGAGCTGATGATGAGGGCCGGGCGTGCCGCTGAGCTCACGGAACAGACTCTGGGAAACTCCCGAGCACGACTAGAACCATAGGACCATGAATGGTTAGGGTTGGAAGGGACCTTAAAGATCATCTAGTTCCAACCCCCCTGCCATGGGCAGGGAAACCCTCCACTACACCAGGTTGCCCAAAGCCTCATCCAGCCTGGCCTTGAACACTTCCAGGGATGGGGCAGCCACAACTTCTCTGGGCAACCCGTTCCAGTGCCTCACCACCCTCAGAGGGAAAAATTTCTTTCTTATATCTAACCTAAATCTGCCCTCTTTCACTTTAAATCCATTGCCCCTTGTCCTATCACTACACGCCCTTGTAAAAAGTCCCTCTCCAGCTTTCCTGTAGGACCCCTTTAGGTACTGGAAAGCTGCTATAAGATCACCCCGGAGCCCTCTCTTCTCCAGGCTGAACAGCCCCAACTCTCTCAGCCTGTCTTCATAGCAGAGGTGCTCCAGCCCTCTGATCATCTTCGTGGCCTCCTCTGGACTCGTTCCAGTAGGTCCATGTCCTTCTTGTGTTGGGGACTCCAGAGCTGAACACAGTATTCCAGGTGGGGTCTCACAAGAGCTGAGTAGAGGGGCAGAATCACTTCCCTCAACCTGCTGGCCACGCTCCTTTTGATACAGCCCAGGACACGGTTGGCTTTCTGGGCTGCCAGCGCACATTGCCGGCTCCTGTTGAGCTTCTCATCCACCAGCACTCCCAAGTCCTTTTCCTCAGGGCTGCTCCCAATCCATTCTCCGCCCAGCCTGTACTTGTGCATGGGATTGCCCTGACCCACGTGCAGGACCTTGCACTTGGCCTTGTTGAACTTCATGAGGTTCTCACAGGCCCATCTCTCCAGCCTGTCCAGGTCCCTCTGGATGGCATCCCTTCCCTCCAGCATGTCCACAACACCACACGACTTGGTGTCACCTGCAAACTTGCTGAGGGTGCACTCAATCCCACTGTCCATGCCTCCAGCAAAGATGTTAAATAGCACTGGTCCCAGTACCGACCCCTGAGGAACACCACTTGGCACCGGCCTCCACGTGGACATTGAACCGTTGACCACAACCCTTTGAGTGCGACCATCCAGCCAATTCCTTATCCATCCATCAAAACCACGTCTTTCCAGTTTAGAGGTAAGGATGTCGTGTGAGACAGTATCAAATGCTTTGGATAAGTCCAGGGAGACAATGTCAGTTGCTCTTCCCCTATCCATCAATGCCGTAACCTCATCATAGAAGGTTATGATGAACTACTTAGGGATATGGCTTAATGGGGGATTAGGGACGGTTGGACTGGATGATCTCTAAGGTCTTTTCCAACCTAGAAATCTATGAAATCTATGAAATTATCTAAGTTACAGCCCCCCTGCTGTCGACGGGGACGCCTTCCACCAGGCCAGGTAGCACCAAGACCCATAAAGCCTGCCCTTGAACACTTCCAGAGATGGGGCATCCACAACTTCTCTGGGCAGCCTCTTCCACTGCCTCCGCGCCCTCCAAGAGAAGAATTTCTTCCTTCCAGCTAATCTCATCAAAATCTCCCCTCTTTCACTTTCAAGCCATTACCCCTTGTCCTATCACCACATGCCCTTGTCTAAAATCCCTCCCCAGCTTGCTCCTAGGCCCCCTTGAAGTACTGGAAGGTCTCCCCGGAGCCTTCTCTTCTCCAGGCTGAGCAGCCCCAACTTTCTCAGCCTGTCTCCGTAGCAGAGGTGCTCCATCCCCTGATCATACATGTGCGCTCCGTGTGTATGTGAACGCTGGGCGTTGCGCTCCGTGTTCCAGACGTGTGTTTTGGAGCAGGGCTGTGCCCGCACTCTGGGTGTGCATCGCACCTTCTCTTTGTACCCCACATGTGTCTCCACTGCGTGAGTGTGTGTGCACGTGCACCCCGTGTGTGAACGCCGTGTGCGCGTGCACAGCGTGTTTGTGCGTGTCCTCTGTGCACGCGTGTGTGCATGTGCATGTGCATGTGCGCGGCTCTGAGCACGCTCGATCCAGCCCCTGTTCCTCCCAGAGAATGTCTCCGTGCAGAAGAGCTGGAGCTGAACTGGGAGAACTGTCACTTCCAGGTTTCTCCCGTCTCAGTCCAACGGATGTGATGGCCGTTCCCATGTACAGGTACAAGAGGCTCAGTCTGTTTTCCAAAGAGCCGATCACCTTCCCGAACGTGCGCACGGCCTTGGCTGGCACGAATGGCAAACCAGAATAACGCAGGTGGAGCAGCACCGTCACCAGCACCCACTGCACGCAGAAAGCACCACTCGGTCCGTGTCTTCCTCTCCAGCTGATGGGGACTGCTGTTCAGGAGTGAAACGTACACACACACACGTCACTGCCGAGAGCCGCGAGCACAGCACGTTCATGGGGTGTCTGATCCAGATTCTGCTTCCCATCCTGCTTGGAACCCCCGTGTTGCCCTCCTGCCCCTCCCCCCAGGAGCCCACCGTGCTGGTTCTGACGCCGGAACCAGCGGCTCTGTGACATCACAGCCCCAGGGCCAAGGGCACCCTGGGCAAGGGGAGCACGGCAGCACTGGCGGTGACTTGCCCTCAGTTCTTGCAGCTGACACGTGGTGCTGGCAGCATGAAAGTGCTCCTTGTCCTCGTCCTGCTGGCCCTGTGCTGGCCCACGCACGGCGCGTGGGAAACCTGCGGGTAAGTGACCCGAGGCTCTGGCAGGGAGCTTGGGCAACCCTTCTGGGGCTCACTGGAGGGGGCCCGCGTGTCCCCCGTGGCCACGCCACGGCTTGCCGAGCCCCGCCTGGGAGCCTCGGCTCCTTGCCGGCACTCAGGCTGCTGGCACAGCTCCTCTGTGGGGCTAAAGCAGGAACAGGGGCGGACGGACGCACGTCCCACGGGGTTCCTGCTGTCCCTGCAACACCTGGTGGGGAGGGAGATGGCCGACCTTCAGCCTGAGCAGCAGCAAGCCGTGGAGCAGGGCAGTAACGAGCTTCTGTTACAGAAGGACCTGCGGGCTCCGACCCATGGACTATTACTATGGGACGTCGCGCGTGGTGGGTGGCAGAGATGCCCAGCCGGGGGCTTGGCCCTGGATCGTCAGCATCCAGGTCCCTTCGAAAATAGGCATGGCGCACGTATGTGGAGGGTCCCTCATCAGCTCACAGTGGGTCCTCACGGCAGCCCACTGCTTCGTCAAGGCCAGGTAAGGAGGACCAGGGAACGGGCATAGCCCCACCACAGTAGAGTAGGTGCCCTGTCCGCAGCACCATGTGCTCCTCTCATCCCTGTTCCTTGCGGTCCACCCGGTGCCTGGGCACTCCTGAGCCCGCCTGAGAGACGGCTCAGGAGAAGGCTGGGCTCTTGCCACTGCTTCCTAGATGCCTCCAGCTCCGCAGCCCTTGTGCCTCAGGCGTGCGAGGGCAGTCGCAGCCTCCGCGCGCTGCTTTCCTCTCTCCCGCGGGAAGCAGAAGGCAGGGAACTGCTGGGCTGCTGCAGCACGTGGCCCCGCTCCCTCTGACCCCTCTCTCCATCCGCCTTCCAGCCACATCGCGACTTGGCGCGTGGTGGTTGGGGCCACCCGCTTGACTCAGCCGGGCCCCGAGACCCAAGTGCGCCACATCAGGCGGCTGCTGGTGCACGAACACTACAGCAACATCACGGAGGTCAACGACATCGCGCTGCTGGAGCTGGACCAGCCCGTGCAGTGCGGCTACTACGTCCAGCTCGCCTGTGTGCCCGACGCCTCGCTGAGACTGTCCCAGCTGGGCACCTGCTACGTCAGTGGTTGGGGTGCCATGACCGCGAGATGTGAGTTCCCCAAAAGCGCCGTGTCCTGAGCACAAGCTTGGCACGCTGGGCAGACGGGTTGGGCTTCCTGACCATGGAGGTGAAAGCCAGAGTCAGGCTGGGGGGGACGTACGCCTCTGGAGAGATGGGCCTGAGCCATTCCCCAAAGCCAGACGGAAGGGAAACCCCGGGACAGTGCCTTCAGGATGCAAAGCCAAGCCCTGGGGAAGGGGTTCGCCCAGACCGGGGAGGAGAAGTGGCAAGGAGCTGCTGGGTGCTAATTGCTTTCTGTGCTCACAGCTGGAGGATCAGCTGATGTCCTGCAGGAGGCCAAGGTCGGCCTCATCGACGCCAGGCTCTGTAACAGCAGCCAGTGGTACAGAGGGGCCGTCCACAGCCACAACCTGTGCGCTGGCTACGCGCAGGGCGGCATCGACACCTGCCAGGTAGGAGCGTGCCACAAGCCCAGCCCCAGCAGCAGCACCGGCAGCCCTGTCCCAGCCCACACGTACCCCGGCACGTGCTCTGCCCAGCAAGTCACCCTCCCACCGCGGGGTCCCCATGGCTCTGCGGCTCACCTCCCCTTCCCCAGCTGCAGGTCCTTGCCCAGTGCCCGCCTTGTCCCAGAGGCCCAGAAAGCCCAGCTGCTGCTCGGGGCAGTCCACGGCTCCAGATCCCAATCCTGGAACATCCCTCTTCCACACATCCCGAATCGCTGTGCAGAGAGGGGAGAGAGCCCTACCTTACAGACCCACCCCCCCCCTCCCAGACAAGGTTCCGTAGGCTCCAGCGCCCGAGCAGAGCCTTTCTGGACACTGAATGCAGCGCTGGCAGGTGCTGTGGAGAGAAGACGGCCAACCCTAGTGCTGACGGTGGCCACCAACACCACCTCACTCCTCTCTCCTTCGCTGCAGGGTGACAGCGGTGGTCCTCTCGTCTGCAAAGACAGCAGTGCCGACTACTTCTGGCTCGTTGGCGTGACCAGCTGGGGGAAGGGCTGTGCGAGAGCCAGACGGCCCGGAGTCTACACCTCCACCCAGCACTTTTACGACTGGATCCTGGCACAGATGGGGCTGCGCCCGGCAGTAACGGCTGCTCCAACGCCACAGCCAGTCTTCAGCTCCACCCCCGTGCAGAGGCCGCAGCCAATTCCAACACAATCGGGCAGGTTTAGGCCCTGCCCGTTCCCACGCCAGAAGCTGCTGCAATTCTTTAACCTGCTGCAGGAGCTCCTGCAGTTCCTAAGGGGAAAAAAAGGCTTGAGCAGCAGGATGAAGAGGATCCGCCGCGGGCTGCAGGGTACCACGACCACTTGGTTCTGGGCAATGCCTGCTGATCCAAAGGCAGCCTTGGTGGCAAAGCCCTGCTCTGTGCTGCCCTCTCTCCTCTGAGGGCACACAAATGCTGAAGGGGACTTTGTTCTTGAAATAAAGTTGCCACTTTTCACAGCAAACCACACTTCCGTCCAGTTCAGTCTCCTGGGCGAGGCAAGGACTGCCACGGCCGGCACCTGCAGGATGAGGCTGCAGGTGGGCACAAAGGGGAAGAGTCACTCCAAAGGGCTGAAAGCGCCTGGTCAGAGAGGACGGTGCTCAGAGCCACCATGGGATGGGGCAGACTGGCACGTGGAGGCTAGGACGAGGATGGGAAAAACGATGTGACATGCGGACATGGGGGTACGCACTAAGGCAGATGAGCTGATGATGAGGGCCGGGCGTACGGCTGAGCTCACGGAACAGACTGTGCGAAACTCCCGAGCACGACTAGAACCATAGGACCATGAATGGTTAGGGTTGGAAGGGACCTTAAAGATCATCTAGTTCCAACCCCCCTGCCATGGGCAGGGAAACCCTCCACTACACCAGGTTGCCCAAAGCCTCATCCAGCCTGGCCTTGAACACTTCCAGGGATGGGGCAGCCACAACTTCTCTGGGCAACCCGTTCCAGTGCCTCACCACCCTCAGAGGGAAAAATTTCTTTCTTATATCTAACCTAAATCTGCCCTCTTTCACTTTAAATCCATTGCCCCTTGTCCTATCACTACACGCCCTTGTAAAAAGTCCCTCTCCAGCTTTCCTGTAGGACCCCTTTAGGTACTGGAAAGCTGCTATAAGATCACCCCGGAGCCCTCTCTTCTCCAGGCTGAGCAGCCCCAACTCTCTCAGCCTGTCTCCATAGCAGAGGTGCTCCATCCCCTGATCATCTTCGTGGCCTCCTCTGGACTCGTTCCAGTAGGTCCATGTCCTTCTTGTGTTGGGGACTCCAGAGCTGAACACAGTATTCCAGGTGGGGTCTCACAAGAGCTGAGTAGAGGGGCAGAATCACTTCCCTCAACCTGCTGGCCACGCTCCTTTTGATACAGCCCAGGACACGGTTGGCTTTCTGGGCTGCCAGCGCACATTGCCGGCTCCTGTTGAGCTTCTCATCCACCAGCACTCCCAAGTCCTTTTCCTCAGGGCTGCTCCCAATCCATTCTCCGCCCAGCCTGTACTTGTGCATGGGATTGCCCTGACCCACGTGCAGGACCTTGCACTTGGCCTTGTTGAACTTCATGAGGTTCTCACAGGCCCATCTCTCCAGCCTGTCCAGGTCCCTCTGGATGGCATCCCTTCCCTCCAGCATGTCCACAACACCACACGACTTGGTGTCACCTGCAAACTTGCTGAGGGTGCACTCAATCCCACTGTCCATGCCTCCAGCAAAGATGTTAAATAGCACTGGTCCCAGTACCGACCCCTGAGGAACACCACTTGGCACCGGCCTCCACATGGACATTGAACCGTTGACCACAACCCTTTGAGTGCGACCATCCAGCCAATTCCTTATCCATCCATCAAAACCACGTCTTTCCAGTTTAGAGGTAAGGATGTCGTGTGAGACAGTATCAAATGCTTTGGATAAGTCCAGGGAGACAATGTCAGTTGCTCTTCCCCTATCCATCAATGCCGTAACCTCATCATAGAAGGTTATGATGAACTACTTAGGGATATGGCTTAATGGGGGATTAGGGACGGTTGGACTGGATGATCTCTAAGGTCTTTTCCAACCTAGAAATCTATGAAATCTATGAAATTATCTAAGTTACAGCCCCCCTGCTGTCGACGGGGACGCCTTCCACCAGGCCAGGTAGCACCAAGACCCATAAAGCCTGCCCTTGAACACTTCCAGAGATGGGGCATCCACAACTTCTCTGGGCAGCCTCTTCCACTGCCTCCGCGCCCTCCAAGAGAAGAATTTCTTCCTTCCAGCTAATCTCATCAAAATCTCCCCTCTTTCACTTTCAAGCCATTACCCCTTGTCCTATCACCACATGCCCTTGTCTAAAATCCCTCCCCAGCTTGCTCCTAGGCCCCCTTGAAGTACTGGAAGGTCTCCCCGGAGCCTTCTCTTCTCCAGGCTGAGCAGCCCCAACTTTCTCAGCCTGTCTCCGTAGCAGAGGTGCTCCATCCCCTGATCATACATGTGCGCTCCGTGTGTATGTGAACGCTGGGCGTTGCGCTCCGTGTTCCAGACGTGTGTTTTGGAGCAGGGCTGTGCCCGCACTCTGGGTGTGCATCGCACCTTCTCTTTGTACCCCACATGTGTCTCCACTGCGTGAGTGTGTGTGCACGTGCACCCCGTGTGTGAACGCCGTGTGCGCGTGCACAGCGTGTTTGTGCGTGTCCTCTGTGCACGCGTGTGTGCATGTGCATGTGCATGTGCGCGGCTCTGAGCACGCTCGATCCAGCCCCTGTTCCTCCCAGAGAATGTCTCCGTGCAGAAGAGCTGGAGCTGAACTGGGAGAACTGTCACTTCCAGGTTTCTCCCGTCTCAGTCCAACGGATGTGATGGCCGTTCCCACGGACAGGTACAAGAGGCTCAGTCTGTTTTCCAAAGAGCCGATCACCTTCCCGAACGTGCGCACGGCCTTGGCTGGCACGAATGGCAAACCAGAATAACGCAGGTGGAGCAGCACCGTCACCAGCACCCACTGCACGCAGAAAGCACCACTCGGTCCGTGTCTTCCTCTCCAGCTGATGGGGACTGATGTTCAGGAGTGAAACGTACACACACACACGTCACTGCCGAGAGCCGCGAGCACAGCACGTTCATGGGGTGTCTGATCCGGATTCTGCTTCCCATCCTGCTTGGAACCCCCGTGTTGCCCTCCTGCCCCTCCCCCCAGGAGCCCACCGTGCTGGTTCTGACGCCGGAACCAGCGGCTCTGTGACATCACAGCCCCAGGGCCAAGGGCACCCTGGGCAAGGGGAGCACGGCAGCACTGGCGGTGACTTGCCCTCAGTTCTTGCAGCTGACACGTGGTGCTGGCAGCATGAAAGTGCTCCTTGTCCTCGTCCTGCTGGCCCTGTGCTGGCCCACGCACGGCGCGTGGGAAACCTGCGGGTAAGTGACCCGAGGCTCTGGCAGGGAGCTTGGGCAACCCTTCTGGGGCTCACTGGAGGGGGCCCGCGTGTCCCCCGTGGCCACGCCACGGCTTGCCGAGCCCCGCCTGGGAGCCTCGGCTCCTTGCCGGCACTCAGGCTGCTGGCACAGCTCCTCTGTGGGGCTAAAGCAGGAACAGGGGCGGACGGACGCACGTCCCACGGGGTTCCTGCTGTCCCTGCAACACCTGGTGGGGAGGGAGATGGCCGACCTTCAGCCTGAGCAGCAGCAAGCCGTGGAGCAGGGCAGTAACGAGCTTCTGTTACAGAAGGACCTGCGGGCTCCGACCCATGGACTATTACTATGGGACGTCGCGCGTGGTGGGTGGCAGAGATGCCCAGCCGGGGGCTTGGCCCTGGATCGTCAGCATCCAGGTCCCTTCGAAAATAGGCATGGCGCACGTATGTGGAGGGTCCCTCATCAGCTCACAGTGGGTCCTCACGGCAGCCCACTGCTTCGTCAAGGCCAGGTAAGGAGGACCAGGGAACGGGCATAGCCCCACCACAGTAGAGTAGGTGCCCTGTCCGCAGCACCATGTGCTCCTCTCATCCCTGTTCCTTGCGGTCCACCCGGTGCCTGGGCACTCCTGAGCCCGCCTGAGAGACGGCTCAGGAGAAGGCTGGGCTCTTGCCACTGCTTCCTAGATGCCTCCAGCTCCGCAGCCCTTGTGCCTCAGGCGTGCGAGGGCAGTCGCAGCCTCCGTGCGCTGCTTTCCTCTCTCCCGCGGGAAGCAGAAGGCAGGGAACTGCTGGGCTGCTGCAGCACGTGGCCCCGCTCCCTCTGACCCCTCTCTCCATCCGCCTTCCAGCCACATCGCGACTTGGCGCGTGGTGGTTGGGGCCACCCGCTTGACTCAGCCGGGCCCCGAGACCCAAGTGCGCCACATCAAGCGGCTGCTGGTGCACGAACACTACAGCAACATCACGGAGGTCAACGACATCGCGCTGCTGGAGCTGGACCAGCCCGTGCAGTGCGGCTACTACGTCCAGCTCGCCTGTGTGCCCGACGCCTCGCTGAGACTGTCCCAGCTGGGCACCTGCTACGTCAGTGGTTGGGGTGCCACGACCGCGAGATGTGAGTTCCCCAAAAGCGCCATGTCCTGAGCACCAGCTTGGCACGCTGGGCAGACGGGTTGGGCTTCCTGACCATGGAGGTGAAAGCCAGAGTCAGGCTGGGGGGGACGTACGCCTCTGGAGAGATGGGCCTGAGCCATTCCCCAAAGCCAGACGGAAGGGAAACCCCGGGACAGTGCCTTCAGGATGCAAAGCCAAGCCCTGGGGAAGGGGTTCGCCCAGACCGGGGAGGAGAAGTGGCAAGGAGCTGCTGGGTGCTAATTGCTTTCTGTGCTCACAGCTGGAGGATCACCTGATGTCCTGCAGGAGGCCAAGGTCGGCCTCATCGACGCCAGGCTCTGTAACAGCAGCCAGTGGTACAGAGGGGCCGTCCACAGCCACAACCTGTGCGCTGGCTACGCGCAGGGCGGCATCGACACCTGCCAGGTAGGAGCGTGCCACAAGCCCAGCCCCAGCAGCAGCACCGGCAGCCCTGTCCCAGCCCACACGTACCCCGGCACGTGCTCTGCCCAGCAAGTCACCCTCCCACCGCGGGGTCCCCATGGCTCTGCGGCTCACCTCCCCTTCCCCAGCTGCAGGTCCTTGCCCAGTGCCCCCCTTGTCCCAGAGGCCCAGAAAGCCCAGCTGCTGCTCGGGGCAGTCCACGGCTCCAGATCCCAAGCCTGGAACATCCCTCTTCCACACATCCCGGATCGCCCTGCAGAGAGGGGAGAGAGCCCTACCTTACAGACCCACCACCCCCTCCCAGACAAGGTTCCGTAGGCTCCAGCGCCCGAGCAGAGCCTTTCTGGACACTGAACGCAGCGCTGGCAGGTGCTGTGGAGAGAAGACGGCCAACCCTAGTGCTGACGGTGGCCACCAACACCACCTCACTCCTCTCTCCTCCGCTGCAGGGTGACAGCGGTGGTCCTCTCGTCTGCAAAGACAGCAGTGCCGACTACTTCTGGCTCGTTGGCGTGACCAGCTGGGGGAAGGGCTGTGCGAGAGCCAGACGGCCCGGAGTCTACACCTCCACCCAGCACTTTTACGACTGGATCCTGGCACAGATGGGGCTGCGCCCGGCAGTAACGGCTGCTCCAACGCCACAGCCAGTCTTCAGCTCCACCCCCGTGCAGAGGCCGCAGCCAATTCCAACACAATCGGGCGGGTTTAGGCCCTGTCCGTTCCCACGCCAGAAGCTGCTGCAATTCTTTAACCTGCTGCAGGAGCTCCTGCAGTTCCTAAGGGGAAAAAAGGCTTGAGCAGCAGGATGAAGAGGATCCACCGCGGGCTGCAGGGTACCACGACCACTTGGTTCTGGGCAATGCCTGCTGATCCAAAGGCAGCCTTGGTGGCAAAGCCCTGCTCTGTGCTGCCCTCTCTCCTCTCAGGGCACACAAATGCTGAAGGGGACTTTGTTCTTGAAATAAAGTTGCCACTTTTCACAGCAAACCACCCTTCCGTCCAGTTCAGTCTCCTGGGCGAGGCAGGGACTGCCACGGCCGGCACCTGCAGGATGAGGCTGCAGGTGGGCACAAAGGGGAAGAGTCACTCCAAAGGGCTGAAAGCGCCTGGTCAGAGAGGACGGTGCTCAGAGCCACCATGGGATGGGGCAGACTGGCACGTGGAGGCTAGGACGAGGATGGGAAAAACGATGTGACATGCGGACATGGGGGTACGCACTAAGGCAGATGAGCTGATGATGAGGGCCGGGCGTACGGCTGAGCTCACGGAACAGACTGTGCGAAACTCCCGAGCACGACTAGAACCATAGAACCATGAATGGTTAGGGTTGGAAGGGACCTTAAAGATCATCTAGTTCCAAGCCCCCTGCCATGGGCAGGGAAACCCTCCACTACACCAGGTTGCCCAAAGCCTCATCCAACCTGGCCTTGAACGCTTCCAGGGATGGGGCAGCCACAACTTCTCTGGGCAACCCGTTCCAGTGCCTCACCACCCTCTGAGGGAAAAATTTCTTTCTTATATCTAACCGAAATCTGCCCTCTTTCAGTTTAAATCCATTGCCCCTTGTCCTATCACTACACGCCCTTGTAAAAAGTCCCTCTCCAGCTTTCCTGTAGGACCCCTTTAGGTACTGGAAAGCTGCTATAAGATCACCCCGGAGCCCTCTCTTCTCCAGGCTGAACAGCCCCAACTCTCTCAGCCTGTCTTCATAGCAGAGGTGCTCCAGCCCTCTGATCATCTTCGTGGCCTCCTCTGGACTCGTTCCAGTAGGTCCATGTCCTTCTTGTGTTGGGGACTCCAGAGCTGAACACAGTATTCCAGGTGGGGTCTCACAAGAGCTGAGTAGAGGGGCAGAATCACTTCCCTCAACCTGCTGGCCACGCTCCTTTTGATACAGCCCAGGACACGGTTGGCTTTCTGGGCTGCCAGCGCACATTGCCGGCTCCTGTTGAGCTTCTCATCCACCAGCACTCCCAAGTCCTTTTCCTCAGGGCTGCTCCCAATCCATTCTCCGCCCAGCCTGTACTTGTGCATGGGATTGCCCTGACCCACGTGCAGGACCTTGCACTTGGCCTTGTTGAACTTCATGAGGTTCTCACAGGCCCATCTCTCCAGCCTGTCCAGGTCCCTCTGGATGGCATCCCTTCCTTCCAGCATGTCCACAACACCACACGACTTGGTGTCACCTGCAAACTTGCTGAGGGTGCACTCAATCCCACTGTCCATGCCTCCAGCAAAGATGTTAAATAGCACTGGTCCCAGTACCGACCCCTGAGGAACACCACTTGGCACCGGCCTCCACGTGGACATTGAACCGTTGACCACAACCCTTTGAGTGCGACCATCCAGCCAATTCCTTATCCATCCATCAAAACCACGTCTTTCCAGTTTAGAGGTAAGGATGTCGTGTGAGACAGTATCAAATGCTTTGGATAAGTCCAGGGAGACAATGTCAGTTGCTCTTCCCCTATCCATCAATGCCGTAACCTCATCATAGAAGGTTATGATGAACTACTTAGAAAAGCCCAGCTCTGAAATCTTATACAGCCAGTGATTTTTCCCAAACCAGAGGTGCGAGGAGAGCAATATCTTCTGAAGCTTCGTTAGCACTTTGCCCTCTTCTGAGTGCACCAAGAGAACAGGAGGTCTGGCATCTGTTCTATCTTATGTTACCTAAAGTACCATTTTCTTTCTCATTCACGCGGAAGACCACCTCCAAGATCTTAAACGTCCAGGGATTACTCCCAAATCATTGGGTGCCAGGAGGGGAAAAACCTTGGCTTGTTCTCACTAGCCCTTTCCTCTCTAGTGAATGCACCATGAGAACTGGGGCTCTGGCCTCTGCACTTCCCGAAGAAACAAGAGAATACTTGTAATCTTGTTATTAGTGCAAAAGCCAAACTCTTGCTTCCCAAACGACTAGTGATTTTTCCCAAAGCAAAGGTGCCTGGAGAGAATTCTTGGCTGGTTCTCACTAGCCCTTTGCTCTCTAGTGAATGCACGAAGAGAACAGAGGCTCTGGCCTCTGTACTTTCCTTAGTCGCTTAATGCACACTTCCCTTCCTCAGTCACGTGAAAGACCTGCTCCAAACCAAAGGTGCCAGGAGGGAAAACCTTGCCTGGTTCCACTTCACTTCCCATCTAGTGAACGGACAAAGAGAACTGGGCCTCTGGGCTATGCACATTCCTTAGTCACCAAAACAATGCTTGTAACCTTCTTTTAACTTTAGCGCAAAGGCCAAGCTCTGGATTCCTAAACATCCAGTGATTTCTCCCGCACTAAAGGTGCCAGGAGGGAAAACCTTGGTTGCTTCTCAATAGCCATTTAACCTCTTGTGAATGCACCAAGAGAACAGGGTCTCTGGCCTCTGCATTTTCCGTAGTCACCGAAAGAAAACTTTTCCCTTTTCAATTGTGCAAAGGCCCAGGTCAGGATTGAAAACATCCAGTGATTCCCCCAAAACCAAAAATGCCATGAGGGAATATGGAGAATTTCTGTGGCTGCTATGCAAGTTAAATGAGAAGCAGCTGCGGCTTGTTAAAACAGGTGCTGTGGGTTACTCTTGGAATCCGGAAGCCACGTGACTTGTGGATGATTAAAAGTGAGGTGTTTCCTCCCAGAAGTGGGGCTTTTTTTTTTGTCCTGGATTTTGGGGAGGTGTGAGCCTCTGGAGAGTGGTGATCTGAGGCTCTCTGGAGATATCCAAAAGCCTTCTTATTGAGATAGCAACAACCCTTTGTTGCGACTCGATACCTTCAGTTTGTGACATCTGGTGACCCCAATGTGATTCACTGGGACACGAACTTCTGGACCGCAGGGTGAGGTGCGATAGAAATGAAGCCCGTGTAGCTGAGAGTGGCGGGGAAGCTGTGAACAGATCAACTTAGGCCTTTGGCACCTGGAACAGGTCAGCTGCTGGGAACAGGAATAATGGGACAAAACCTTGTAAAAGAAAGCCAGACCTATGCCACCCTGAAGTCTGTAATAATGGCTGCGGGAGCCAATATAAGTGATGAGGCCCTCTATAAATTACTGAACTGGATGGCAGAGCATGAAGGCCTAGCTGATCTTCGTATTGCCTTGAGACCTGGAAAAAGCTAGGGGACCAGTTACTTCTTGAGGCTGTATTTGAGCATAAGGACTTCACTGACCTGCTGTGTACATGGGGGGCCCTGGATGATATAATACAAAAAGGGGTGGCAGAAGAAAATGAATTATCAGACTATGTATCTGTGGGTGAAGGCTATGAAGGAGATAGTGAGCTATCTGAAGGAGGACTGACCCCAGATAGTGTGGACAGTGTATCTGTCGTATCCTTGCTGTGCTTAGAGATTGAGAAAGTTGTGGGGACTGTGCAGGGACTCTGTCCCTCCCTGCAGGAAGTGTTGGAGCGTCCCCCACCCTCTGCCCCAACAGCCCCCCCCTCCCCCTTCCTCCTTCTCGCCTACGGCTCTGCCACTCGAGCAAATATTCCCGGCAACTTCGTATCCTGCAGTGTCCGGTTATCCTGTACAGGTACAGATAGCGCAGCCAATAATGGTACAACAGGTTGATGACAATTCTGCAAGGAGTGTCCCAGCAACTGGCAGTAGTAATGCAAATGTTGCAGCAGGCTATAACCCCCTCTGCAGTAAGAGAGGTTGTGGGAAAGACTTCTAAAGTGAATGACAGTTTAGCTGGAAAGTTACCGTCTGTGCCTAAGCCAGGAAAAAGGCTACTGAAATCTGTTGCTTAGTAGAGCCGGACTCCCTGAGAGCGTATGCGTCCCCCGCAGCATGGTTAAAAGTGGCGAAAAAAATCAGATTTTGCTGAGACACCCTCTGTTTCTAAGGGGGTGAGAAAACAGGGGGGGCTGCCGTATACAGTTCAACCGCTTGATGCAGTTTGTTTCTGGGATGAGGTTAGGATGAAGGCAATGGAGGCCAGGGACTGGAACTTAACTTAGGCACTGGGGACACCGGTCAATAAAAATTCATCTGTAACAGAAATGGGGGGAGGGCTGAGTGCATTCCCCGTAGAACTGGCCCTCCTGGGCTCTAACCAGCCCAATCAACATTTGGGCTGGTCATGGAAAGTAATACAAGATATGCAGAAAGCGGTGGCTCGTTATGGACCAAATTCCCCAGCAGTAACACTACTGTTAACGATTATTGAATTTAGAAGTGCTGGTACCATATGACTTTCAACATCTGGCTCAGGTTATGTTCCAGCCAGTGCAACGCTCCGTCTTTATGAACATCTGGAGGCAGTTGGCTGATCATCAGGCACTGCAGGACATGCAATTGCCCCAAGGCGACCCATGCTATGCCATAGGTACAGATGTATTAATGGGGACAAGTCGTTGCTGATACTTAGAATTTTTGGTAATTAAAATTTAATCAATAGCTTGTAATTAATAGTTAGGAGTTGATTTTAATAATATAGAGTTTTAAGAAATATTTTAATGAAAAATAGGTTCGTACAATAACCAGATGCTGCTATAGAACTCCTGTATAGCACTGTGCCAGGACCAAAGCGATAGGTCAGAATCATTTAGTAGGAACGTGTAGTACAAAGCACAAGTTGATTTGTAAACCGATTTATGATACCTACATAGAATTAGAAGAATGCATGTAGCTATCAAGGTTTAGATTAATGGAGATGAAGAAAACCTACCGTAACGGTTTCGTAATGGTCTATTGGTACCTGCCAGGCACTGTGAACTTAAGCAAAAGGTAATTCCGGCAGGGGGAGACTTCGACCACCGACTCACAGACCACCTACCCATATCACACCCCAGACTCATTGCTCGCTGATTCTAACTTTTATTGCGCAGAATCAGAAATGGGAGGAGAATATGCTAATGATTTTCGGGAAATTATATGTTTATGTATGATTACCTAATGGATTTGCGTATGTAAGCTCTATATAAGAAGTTTGATTTCAGTGCAAGGTGCGCACGCTAGGAGGAGATATCCCCTGTGCACCCAGCGCCGCAATAAAGAAGTGTCTGCTTACCTACATCCCATTGGTGTTGATAAGTTTCTTATTCCGGATTTTCGGTAACAAGGTCAGGTATTTAATAACCCGGCAATTCAAGCGCAATGGCATCCCCAAATTCTTGAGCAGGTTAAGCAAATAGGGATGCAGGCATTGATGTGCATAGCAGAAATGGCGGAGCCCAACGCAAAGTACTCTGCAATTAAACAAGGGGTCAGAGAACCTTTCCTGCGATTTGTGGAAAGATTACAAGGGGCCATAGAAAAACAAGTACTTGACTGCCGATTGCGGGGCCTGTTAACAAAGCAGTTGGTGAGAGATAGTGCCAACCTTGATTGCCAGAGAATTATTGAAACATTGCTGGGGGTTTCCTCTTTAGAAGAAACGGTCATTGCGTGTGCTAAAGTCGAGTCTGTAGAACATGAAATGACTGCACTGGCCACCACCCTGACTACCTCACGTATTAAGAAGAAAAGGTGTTACAGATGTGGAAAGATAGGCCACTTTGCTAAACAATGCAGGTGAAAGTGTTGTACTAATGGTTGGCCAATGTCAGGAAATGGCAAAAGAAGAATGAGGAGACGCATGTCTTACAGTCCCGACAAACCCTTTGTGGGAGCATTGCCGCAGCCGCAGACTAGTCCGGCAATAAATCATCAAGAAAAGCAGCCAGAACGACCGGGGTGGATGTATCCATCGCCACCAGAGGAATGGATATATCCACTGCCGACGTGGTACAATCAGAAATAAGAAAGACTCCCCCATGATTCTGTCTCTAAGGTATTCGACAAACGGCGATTGAACATGGAGTCGGAATGGAGTAACCCCTAAGGCTATTAGTTTTTTTTCAAAAAAAGTGGGTAAGTATGGAGAAGTTCTCTGGCTGCTGTGCAAGTTAAATGAGAAGCACCTGTGGCTCGTTAAAACAGGTGCTGTGAGTTACTCTGGGAAGCCGGAAGCCATGTGACTTGTGGATGATTAAAAGTGAGGCGTTTCCTCCCAGAAGTGGGGCTTTTTCCTCCTGGATGTTGGAGAGGTGTGAGCCTCTGGAGAGCAGTGACCTGAGGCTCTCTTGAGATATCCAAAAGCCTTCTGATTGAGATACATTGCGATAGCAACGACCCTTTGTTGCGAATCGTGCAACAGGATACCTTCAGTTCGTGACAAGGGAAAACCTTGGCTGGTTCTCACTCGCCCTTTGCCCTGTAGTGAATGCACCAAGAGAACTGGGGCTCTGGCCTCCAAAGTGTCCTTCGTCTCTGAAAGACAACTTTTCAGTTTCTCTTTTGCAGAAAAGCCCAGCTCTGAATCTTATACGGCCAGTGATTTTTCCCAAACCAGAGGTGCCAGGAGAGCAATATTGTCTGGATCTTCATTAGCACTTTGCCCTCTTCTGAGTGCACCAAGAGAACAGGGGGTCTGGCATCTGTTCTATCTTATGTCACCTAAAGTACCATTTTCTTTCTCATTCGTGCAAAAGACCACCTCCAAATTCTTAAACATCCAGTGATTCCTCCCAAACCATAGGGTGCCAGGAGGGAAAACCTTGCTTGGTTCTCACTAGCCCTTTGCTCTCTAGTGAATGCACGAAGAGAACAGAGGCTCTGGCCTCTGCACTTTCCTTAGTCACCAAATGCACACTTCCCTTCCTCAGTCACGCAAAAGATGTGCTCCAAACCAAAGTTGCTGGGGGAAAACCTTGCCTGGTTCCACTCCACTTCCCATCTAGTGAATGGACAAAGAGAACTGAGGCTCTGGCCTATGCACTTTCTTTGGCCACCAAAACAATGCTTGTAACATTCTTTTAACTTTAGCGCAAAGGCCAAGCTCTTGATTCCTAAACATCCAGTGATTTCTCCAACACTAAAGATGCCAGGAGGGAAACCTTGCTTGGTTCTCACTAGCCCTTTTCTCTCTAGTGAATGCACCAAGAGAACAGGGGCTCTGGCCTCTGCACTTTCCGAAGAAACAAAAGCATACTTGTAACCTTCTTATTAGTGCAAAGGCCAAGCTCTGTCTTCCCAAACGACTAGTGATTTTTCCCAAAGCAAAGGTGTCTGGAGAGAATTCTTGGCTGGTTCTCACTAGCCCTTTGCTCTCTAGTGAATGCACCAAGAGAACAGGGGCTCTGGCCTCTGTACTTTCCTTAGTCACCTAATGCACAATTTCCTTCCTCAGTCACGCGAAAGACATGCTCTGAATTATTAAACTGCCAGTGATTCCTCCCAAACCAAAGGTGCCAGGAGGGAAAACCTTGCCTGGTTCCACTACCACTTTCCCATCTAGTGAATGGACAAAGAGAACTGGGGCTCTGGCCTCTGTCGATTCCTTAGTTACCTAAAGCACGCTTCCCATTCTCAATCGCACAAAAGTCCAGCTCAGAATTCTTAAATGGCCAGTGATTTCTCCCAAACCAAAGGTGCCAGGAGAGAAAACCTTGGTTGGTTCTCACTATCCCTTGGCCCTCTAGTGAACGCACCAAGAGAACTGGGGCTCTGGTCTCTGCACTGTGGGGAAAATAACTGAAATTAGAGGGGAATGGGATAACATTTTCCCCCAAAATCAGCTACAGCTCAACATAATCTGTAATATCAGAGCAGCTCTGAGATGAGACACAGCTGCTGCTCCCAGGTACAAACAATGCCTACGTAATACCCTTGAAATGGGAAGTAGAGTGGTACAGAGGTATCACAGCTCATCCCTGTTATCAGGGAACAGGGGCACCTGGTGAGGATAAAGATAAATCACAACCGCTGCCTCAGCAGTCATGGTGAGGAGAGAAAATTATTGACCTTATTATACAGACCAGTCATTTTGACCTCACAACATGACACCACCCCAAGGGAACTAGTCTTGGTGATGTCACAAGTGACAGAGTCCCAGCCTGGTGCCCTTTTTAACTGCACCATGGGGACTTGTCTGGTGATGTCACAGGCACCAGAGCACATCCCAGACTGGCACCCCTGGTCACTGTCCAATGGGATCTCGTCCTGATGATGTCACAGGCACCAGAGAGCGGCCCATCCTGTCGTCTCTGTTTACTGCCCCACAAGGACTTGTCCTGGTGATGTCACAGCGCAAGAGCGCGTCTCAGCCTAGCGCCCCTTGTCACCGCCCCATGTTGACTCGTCCCGGTGATGTCACAGGCACCAGAGAGCGTCCCAGCCTGGCGTCCCTGGTCAGTGCCCTAAGGGGACTCGTCCTGATGATGTCACAGGCACCAGATGTCGTCCCAGCTAGACGCCCCTGTTCACCGCCCCACGAGGACTTGTCCTGGTGATTTCACAGGCACCAGAGCTCGTCCCAACCTGGCGCGCCTTGTCCCTGCATAATGGGCACTCGTCCCGGTGGTGTCACATGCATTAGAACGGGTCCCAGCCTGGCGCCCTTGGTTGCTGACCCATGGGGACTCATCCCAATGCTGTCACAGGTGCCAGAGCGCATCTCAGACTGGTGCCCCTTGTCACCGTCCAAAGAGTACTCGTCCTCGTTATGTCACAGGTGCCAGAGCGCATCCCAGCCTAGCGCCCCTTGTCACTGCCCCACAGAGACTTGTCCCAATGATGTCACAGGCGCCAGAGTGCTTCACATACAGGCACCCCTGGTCAGCACCCTCTGGGGACCTGTCTCAGTGATGTCACAAGTGCCAGAGCGTATCACAGGCTGGTACCCCTCGTCACCGCCCGTTTGGTGATGTCAGAGGTGCCAGAGCACATCCCAGCTTGGCGCCCTGGTCAGCACACCGCAGGGACTTGTCCCGGTGATGTCACAGGTGCCAGAGCATATCAGAGACTGGCACCCCTGGTCATCGCCCCACGGGGACTTGTCCCAGTAATGTCACAGGCACCAGAGTGCATCACATCATGGCGCCCCTGGTCACCACACGGATTCGTCCCACTGATGTCAAAGGCGTCAGAGCGTGTCTCAGCCTGGTGCGCCTCATCCCCGCATCACAGGTACCTGTCCCGGTGTTGTCACAGGCATTAGAACGGGTCCCACCCTGGCGCCCTTGGTCGCTGACCCACAGGGACTCGTCTCGGTACTGTCACAGTTGCCAGAGCGCATCACAGTGGATCCCCTGGTCACTGCCCCACAGAGACTTGTCCCGGGGATGTCACAGGCACCAGAGCGTCTCCCAGCCTGGTTCTCATTGTCACCGCCCTGTGGGGACTTGTCCCAGTGATGTCACTGGCCTAAGAATGGGTCCCAGCCTTGTGCCCTTGGTCGCCAAACCACAGGGACTCATCTTGGTTTTGTCACAGGTGCCAGAGTGTGTCACAGCCTGGTGCCCCTGGTCAACACTCTAAGGGGACTCGTCCCGATGATGTCACAGGCGCCAGAGTGCTTCACAGACTGGCACCCCTCATCACTGTCCCACGGGGACTCATCTTGGTGATGTCACAGACGCCAGAGTGCTTCACAGACTGGCACCCCTCATCACTGTCCCACGGGGACTCATCTTGGTGATGTCACAGACGCCAGAGCATGTCCCATCCTGGCACTCCTGATCCACGCCCCGCGGTGTCTCGTCTCCATGACATCAAAGGCACCAGAGTGTGTCTCAGCCTTGCCCCCCCCCGGTCACCATCCTGCGGGGACTCGTCCCGGTGATGTCACAGGTGTAAGAACAAGTCCCAGCCTGGTGCCCCTGGTCACTGACCAACAGGGACTCGTCCGGGTGATGTCACAGGTTCCAGAGCGCATCACACACTAGCTCCCCACCGTCCCCCGGGGACTCGTCCCAGTGATGTCAGAGGCACCAGAGTGCATCACAGCCTGACGCCCCGGTCACCGTCTCATGGGCACTCATCTCTGTGATGTCACAGGCTCCAGCATGCGTCTCATCCTGGCACGCCTGATAACTGTGAAATCACAGGAGCCAGATCGCTTCACAGCCTTGAAAGCCTGGTCACTGTGCTGCGGGAATTCGTCCCGGTGATGTCACAGGCTCCAGAATATTTCACCGTCTGGTGCCTCTGGTCACCGCCTCACAGGCACTCATCAATGTGATGTCACAGGTGCCAGAACACATCCCAGTCTGGCGCCCCTGGTCACAGCCCTGCGGGGACTCGTCCTGGTGATGTCACAGGTGCCAGAGAGCGTCGCAGCATTTACTGCCCCACGGGTTCCCGTCCCAGCGATGTCATAGGTGCCAGAGAGAGTGTCCCATTTTGGTGCCCTTGGTCAGACACCACGCAGATCCTTCGCGGTGATGTCACAGGCGCCACTGCGCGTAACAGACTGGTACTCCTGGTCACCGTCTTACGGGGACACGTCCCGGTAATGTCACAGGTACCAGTGCATGTCCCAGCCTAGTGCCCCTCGTCACCACACTGCGGGGACTCTATCTCAGTGATGTCACAGACGCCAGAGCCCGTCTGACCCTGGCGCCCCTCGTCACCGCACCATGGGGACTCATCCTGGTGATGTCACAGGCGCCAGAGCGCATCGTCCTGGTAAAGGCACAGACACCAGAGCGCATCATGGCCTTGTGTCCTTGGTCACCGCCCCACGTTGACTCGTCCCGGTGATGTCACAGGCACCAGAATGCATCACAGACTGGCACCCATGGTCTTCGCACCACGGGCACTCATCCTGGTGACATCACAGATGCCAGAGTGCGTCCCAGCCTGGCACTCTGATACGCGCCCCGCAGGGAATTGTTGCAGTGATGTCACAGTCGTCAGACCGTACACCAGCCTGGTGCCCCTGGCCTCCACCCCATGTTACTGTGATATCATAGGCACCAGAGCGCATCACAGACTGCCACCCCTTGGTCACCGCCCCATAAGGACTCGTCCCGGTGATGTCACACGTGCCAGAGCGTGTCCCAGATTGGCGACCCTTGTCACCGCCCCACGGGCACTCGTCCTGGTGATGTCACAGGTGCCAGAACATGTCCCAGACTGGCACCCCCGCTCACCACCTCGTGGGGGGTCATCTCGGTAATGTCACAGGCGCCAGAGCACATCCCAGCCTGGTGCCCCTGGTCACTGCCCCGCGGGGACTTGTGTCAAGCTTGTGAGAGGTCATGAGAACTCGTGTGAGCTTACAGAGCCAAACCGGTTCCCAGCCTGGCCTGGCATTGAGTGGACATCTGGTTGTCTCCTACTTGTTATTGTTAGTCCTTATCTCTCCTCTTTGTCTTTTCTTTCTCCCTACAGGTCACGAGTTACAACCTTACCATCATTTATTTTGTCTCTCTTATTGGCCTTCTTTTCGGGTAGTTGGTGTTTCAAAGCAGGGATTAGTATTTGATAACTTTAACATTTCACAGAGCTATTTCACAGAGCTGTGTATTTCGCAGAGTCTTATATAGTCTTATGCCTATTCTTATACCTATCCATAGAAACAATAGCTTATATAGTCTTAAGTAGTCTTATGCCTACTCCTATACCTATCCCCCTATCAGCGCCAGACTGGGACGCACTCTGGTGCCTGTGACATCACTGGCATGATTCCCCGTGGGGCTCTGACCAGGGGTGCAAGGCTGTGATGCGCTCTGGCGGCTTTGACATCACTGGGACGAGTCCCCATGAGGTGATGACCAGGGACGCCAGTCTGTTAGGTGCTCTGGTGCCTGTGACATCACAGGGACAAGTCTTCGTGTGTTAGTAATCAGGGATGCCAGGCTGGTACGCACTCTGGCACCTGTGACATCACCGGGACAAGTGCCCGTGGGGTGGTGACCAGGGGTTCCAGTCTGTGAGGCCCTCTGGCGCTTGTGACATCACTGGGACGAGTCTTCGTCGGGTGGTGACCAGGGATGACGGCATGTTAGGTGCTCGGGCGCCTGTGACATCACCGAGAGGAGTGCCCACAGGGCAGTGACGAGGGGCGCCAGGCTGGGACGTGCTCTGGCGCCTGTGACATCACTGGGACGAGTGCCCGTGGGGCACTGTCCAGGGGCGCCAGGCTGGGATGCTCTCTGGCACTTGTGACATCACTGAGATGAGTCCCCGTGGGACGGTGACGAGGTGCGCCAGGCTGAGATGGGCTTTGGGAACTGTGACACTGTCAGGATGAGTCCCACAGGGCAGTGACCAGGGGCACCAGGCTGTGACGTGCTCTGGTGCCTGTGACATCAGAGGGATGAGTCCCTGTGAGACGATGACCGGGGGTCAGTGACAGAGGTGCCAGGCCATGATACCCTCTGGTGACTGTGACATCACCGAGACGAGTCCCCGAGTGGTAGAGACCAGGGGAACCAGGCTGGGACTCACTCTGGTGCCTGTGACATCACCGGGATGAGTCCCCGTTGTGCGGAGATCGGGGCGCCAGCCTGTGATCTACTCTGGCACCTGTGACATCACCGGGACAAGTCCCCTAGGTGCGGTGACCAGGAGCACCTGAATGGGACGTGCTCTGGCATCTGTGATATCACTGGGATGAGTCCTCGTAGTGCCATGACAAGGGACGCCAGGCTCAGACACGCTCTGGTGTCTGTGACATCACTAGGACAAGTCCCCATGGGGCAGTGAACAGGGGAGCCAGTGTGTGAAAAGCTCTGGTGCCTGTGACATCATCAGTACGAGTCCCAGAGGGCGCTGACTGGGGAGCCAGGCTGGGATGCAGTCTGGTGCCTGTGACATCACTGGGATGAGTCCCCATGGGACTCTAACCAGGGGCGCCAGGCTGGGACTCACTCTGGCACCTGTGACATCACCAGGACGAGTCCCCGTGGTGTGATGACCAGGGGCGTCATGCTGGGACGTTCTCTGGCACCTGTGACATCACCGGGACGAGTCCCTGTAATGTGGTGACAAGGTGCGCCAGGCTGTGATGCACTCTGGCCTCTGTGACATCATCAGTACAAGGCCCCGCAGGGTGGTGACAAGGGGCGCCAGGCTGGGACATGCTCTGGCACTTGTGAAATCCCCAGGACTATTCCCTGAGGTGTGGTGATTAGGGGTGCCAGTCGTCCCGGTGATGTGACAGGCGTAAGAAGGGGTCCCAGCCTGATGCCCTTGGTCACCGCCCCGCGAGGACACATCTTGGTGATGTCACAGGTACCAGAGCACATCACAGACTGGTACACCTGGTCACTGTCCTATAGGGACACGTTCGGTGATGTCACAGGCGCCAGAGCACATCACAGCCTATTGTCCCTGGTCACCGCACCACAGGTATTCGTCCAGGTGATGTCACAGACGCTAGAACTTGTCCCGACCTGATGCTCCTCTTCACCGCCCCATGGGGACTCGTCCAGATGATGACACAGGCACCAGAGCTTGTCCCAGTGTCGCCCCTGTTCATCGCTCCATGAGGACTTGTCCTGGTGATGCCACAGACGCCAGAGTGTGTCTCAGCCTGGCGCACCAGGTCCCGCATCATGGGCACCCGTCCCAGTGATGTCACAGGTATTAGAACGGGTGCCAGCCTGGCGCCCTTGGTCACTGTCCCACAGGGACTCGTCCCGGTGATGTCACAGGTGCTAGAGCGCATCACAGACTGGAACCCCTGGTCACTGTCCTGCGGGGACTCATCTCAGTGATGTCACAGATGCCAGAGTGCGTTCGAGCCTGGCGCCCCTCGTCACCGCACCAAGGGGACTCGTCCCGGTGATGTGACAGGCACCAGAGCTCATCCCAGCCTGCCACCTCTCATCATTGCCCCACAGGCACTCATCACGTTGATGTCACACGTTTCAGCCTGGCACCTTTGATCATCGTCCCATGGAGATTCGTCCCAGTGATGTCACAGGCACCAGAGCGTATCAGAGACTGGCACCCCTGGTCACCGTCCCACGGGTATTCATCCCAGTAATGTCACAGGTGCCAGAGCACACCCCAGCCTGGTGCCCCTGGTGAGCACCCAGGGGGCACTCGTCCTGGTGAAGGCACAGATGCCAGAGCACATTACGGCCTGGTGTCCTTGGTCACCGCCCCACGGGGACTCTTCCTGGTGATGTCACAGGCACCAGAACGCATCACAGACTGGCACCCACGGTCTTTGCACCACGGGCACTTGTCCTGGTGATATCACAGATGCCAGAGTGCGTCCCAGCCTGGCACCCCTGATACGCGCCCCTCGGGTAATCTTTCTGGTGATGTCACAGTCGCCAGACCGTACACCAGCCTGATCCCCCTGGCCTCTACCCTGCGGGGACTCGTCACTGTGATGTCACAGGCGCCAGAGTGCGTTTGAGCCTGGCACCCCTCGTCACCACACCAAGGGGACTCGTCCTGGTGATGTCACAGGCACCAGAGCACGTCCCTGTCTGGCACACCTGGTGAGCCCCCCTGGGGAAACTGTCCCTGTGATCTCACAGGCGCCAGAGCACGTCCCAGCCTGATGCCCCTCTTCATGGCCCCAAGGGAATTTGTCCCGGTGATGTCACACACGCCAGAGCTCATCACAGACTGGCACCCCAGGTCACCGCCCCCACAAGGACTCGTCCCGATGATGTCACAGGCACCAGAGTGCATCACAGACTGGCACCCCAGTATGGCACTAATCATTCTTACCCAGCTGGACTGAGTTGAGATAATGAACTACTAATTAAGTACTCAACTCAAGGTACCGACCCTGCCCACAAGAGGCAGGCCATTTCCTCCTGGCTGCGGAGGATGCAACAGCGTCCCTGATGCCGCAGCCCAGGCTGATGAGCAACACCCCAGGTCACCGCCCCCACAAGGACTCGTCCCGATGATGTCACAGGCACCAGACCGCATCACAGACTGGCACCCCAGGTCACCGCCCCACGGGCACTCATCCTGGTGATGTCACAGGTGCGAGAACACGTCCCAGCCTGGCACCCCTGGTCACAACCCAATGGGGACTTGTCCCGGTCGTGTCACAGGCACCACAGCGCATTCCATCCTGGCGCCCCAGGTCAGCACGCCTCAAGGACATATCCTGATAATGTCACAGGCACCACAGCACGTCCCAGTCTGGTGCTCCTGGTCAACGCGTCACGGAGACTCGTCCTGGTGATGTCACAGGAGACAGAATGCATCACGGCCTTATGTTCGTGGTCACAGCCCCATGGGGACTCATCTCGGTGATGTCACAGGTGCCAGTGAGCATCCCAGTCTGGCGCCCCTGGTCACCACACCATGCAGACATGTCCCGGTGATGTCACAGGAGCCAGAGCGCATCACAGACTGGCACCCCTGGTCACTGTCCCAGGGGACACGTCCTGGTGATGTCACGGGTGCCAGGGCGCGTCCTAGCCTTGCACCCCTGGTCACCGTCCTGCGGGGACTCGTCTTCGTGATGTCACACACGCCAGAGCACGTTCGAGCCTGGCACCCCTTATCACCGCACCAAGGGGACGCGTCCCGGTGATGTCACAGGCGCCAGAGCACATCCCAGCCTGATGCCCCTCTTCACGGCCCCTAGGGAATTCATACCGGTGATGTCACAGTTGCCAGAGTGCATCACAGACTGGCACCCCAGGTCACTGCCCCACGAGAACTCGTCCCGATGATGTCACAGGCACCAGAGAGCATCACAGACTGGCACCCAAGGGCACCGCCCCACAGGGACTCCTCCTGGTGATGTCTCAGGTGCCAGAACGTGTCCCAGACTGGCGCCCCGGTCACAACCCAACGGGGGCTCGTCCCAGTCGTGTCACAGGCACCAGAGTGCATTCCATCCTGGCGTGCCTGTTCAGCACGCCTCGAGGACATGTCCTGATGATGACACAGGTGCCACAGCACGTCACAGTCTGGCGCTCCTGGTCAACGCGTCACAGAGACTCGTTCCGGTGATGTCACAGGAGACAGAATGCATCACGGCCTTATGTTCGTGGTCACAGCCTCACAGGGACTCATCCTTGTGATGTCACAGGCGCCAGAGCACATCACAGGCTGCGCGCCTCGTCACCGCATTATGGGGACTCATTCCGGTGATGTCACAGGCACCAGAGTGCATCACAGCCTGGCGCCCCTTGTCACCGCCCCACAAGGACTCATCCTGGTGATGTCACAGGTGCCAGAGCGTATCACAGTCTGCTGTCCGTGGTAACTGCCACACAGTGACATGTCCCAGTGATGTCACAGTTGCCAGTACGTGTCCCAGCCTGGTTCCCTTGGTCACCACCTCACTGAGACTTGTCCTGATGATGTCACAGCAGACAGAATTTGTCACAGCCTGACGCCCCTCTTCACCGCCCCATGGGGAGTCATCTTGGTGATGTCATAGGTGCCAGAGTGCATCCCAACCTTGTGCCCTTGGTCACCACCCCGAGGGGACTTATTCCGGTGATGTCACAGGCGCCAGAGAGTATCACAGCCTGGCATCCATGGTCACCGCCGCACGGGGAATCATCCCAGTGATATCACAGGTGCCAGTACGCGTCCCAGTCTGGAGCCCCCGGTCACCACTCCCCTGGGACTCGTCCCGGTGATGTCACTGGAGCCAGAGCTTTTCACATCCTGGCTCCCCTGTTCACCGTCCCATGGGGACTTGTCCCGGTGATGTCACAGGTTCCAGAGCACGTCCCAGCCTGCCACCCCTATTGAGTGCACCAGAGCAAATCACAGGCAGGCGTCCCTGGTCACCACCCTGCGGGGATTCCTCCCGGTGATGTCACAGTTGCCAGAGCGTGTTCCAGCCTGGAGCCCCTGGTCACTGCCCCACTGGCACTCATCGCGGTGATGTCACAGGTGTCAGAACGTTTCCCAGCCTGGTGCCCTTGGTCATCGCCCAATGGGGACTCGTCTCGGTGATTTCACAGTCACCAGACCACATCACAGACTGGCACTCGTGGTCACCACACCACGGGGACTCATCCCGGTGACGTCACAGGTGCCAGAGAGCATCACAGCATGGCACGCATGATCACCGCATTACGGGGAGTCGTACCGGTGATGTCACAGGTGCCAGAGCATGTCCCAACCTCGCGGCCCTGGTCACCAACCTGCAGGCTCTCGTCCCATTGTTGTCACAGGCGCCATTGACATGCGGAAACAGACTCCAGAAGTCGGAAAGTTGCGAAGTAGGTATGTTTATTGCTGCGCTGGGTGCACAGGGGATCGCTACATCACAAATGTGCACACCTGTCGTAGCAGTTTTTCTTTTATTTATACAGACATACTCATAACCCCCTCCCCAAAAGATCATTTCCATAGCCCTTGCCTCAGGATCTGCCTCAGGCTCCTCCTCGACACGCTGTCGCGGACTACTGGTGTCTCACTCTTCGGGGATCACAACCCAGAAGGTTGTTGTGATCTCCCTCGTATATCAGAAGGCTCTATCACACTCCAAAGGTCCTTGTCACAACCAAAGGCTTCCAACAGAGAGCTTCAAGATGCTGCTCTCCAGGGGCTCCTATCACTCCAGTCTCCAGGAGGGAACTGCCCCACTCCCTCTTGGGAGTGCCCCACCTTTATTCATCCATGAGTCACGTGGTTTCCGGCTGACCAACGTGACTCACAGCACCTGTCCTAACGAGGCACAGGTGCTTTCTATTGTAGTAGCCAGGAACTCCCCCAACAATTCCCCCTTTCTTTTTTGAAAAAATACCTAATAGCATTTAGGGCTTTCTAATGTTCCAGTTCCATTTTTCATTGCCATTTGTCAGGTGCCTTGGAACAAAACCGTGGGGGAGTCGTTCTTATGTTTTTCTGTCATACCACGTCGGTGGTGGATATATCCACTGTTCTGATGAGGTTGGATACATCCACCCTGGTTGTTCTGGCTGCTTAATCTGCGGCTGCCGCAACATTCCTTCAGGGGTCTTTTCCGGATTAGTTTGCGGTTGTTGCAGTGTTCCCGCAAAGGGCTTGCCTGGAGTATAAGACATCTGTGCATACTTTCTCTTTCTGCTGCTCCTCGGCCGGCCATTGGATTTGCAGTTTTTTGTGAGATGACCTATTCTCCCGCACTTATAACACTTCAGTTTCTTATTATCTGAGGCCATCAAGGTGGTGGCTAGCGCGGTCATTTCATGTTCCACGGACCCGACCTTAGCACATGCAGTGACCATCTCCTCTAGGGAGGGGTCCCCTGGGAGTACTTCAATAGCTCTTCGGCAGTCAGCGTTGGCGTTATCCCTTGCGAGTTGTTTTGTCAACAGGGCCCGTAGACTGCCGTCATAAACTTGTTTTTCTATAGCCCCTTGCAATCTTTCTACAAATTGTAAGAAAGGCTCCTTGATTCCTTGTTTAATTGTGGAATACCTCGCTTGGGGTTTCGCCATTTCTGTGGTCCGCATGAGGGCCTGCATTCCTATTTGTTTGATCTGCCCAAGAATTTGGGGATGCCATTGGGCCTGTACCGCCGGATTACTAAATACCTGACCCGTTCCCATCAGGACATCTGCACCTACGGCATAACATGGGTCACCTTGGGGTAACTGTATATTTTGTAGTGCCTGACGGTCAGCCAACTGCCTCCATGTGCTCATAAAAATGGAGCGTTGTACCGGCTGGAACATAATCTGAGCTAGATGTTGAAAGTCATACGGCACCAATATTTCCAAGTTTAGTAATCGTAATAATTGTGTTACTGCTGGGGAGTTTGGCCCATACTGTGCTACCGCTTTTTGTATGTCTCGTACGACTTTCCATGACCAGCCCAGGTATTGATTGGGCTGGTTAGAACCCGGGAGGGTCAATTCCACAGGGAATACATTTGGCCTTTCCCCTATTTCCATCATGGATAATTTTTCGTTATTGACTGGCAGCCCCAAGACTTGAGCCAAGTCCCAATCCCCAGCCTCTATTGCTTTCATTTTTATTTCGTTCCAAAAACGGACCAGGTCACGGCGTTGAACTATTGCTGTAGGGGTTCCCAAGGGGTTTGGATTTAATAAACAGATAGATTCTAGTGATTTTTCCCTTGGTGGAGAAACCGGTGGTAACTCCTTAGCTGAGCTGTCACTTGTCTTGGAGGTTTCTCCTGAAATTTCTTTTGCTACAGGGGGGGTCATAGCCTGATGCAGTATCTCCACTACAGCTGCCAACTGCTGAGATACTCCTTGGAGCATTGTTACGGCCTGGCGCACTAGTGCTGGCTGCGCCAAATGTACCTGGGCCGGATAACCAGATACCGCGGGATATGAAGTTGCCAAGGGTGGGGCCAATTGCTCAAATGGCGGAGCCGTAGGCATAACGCATCCTGAGGAGGAAGGGGGGGTTGCTGGGGCAAAGGGTGGGGGACGCTCCACTATTTCCTGCAGGGTGGAGTAGAGTCCCTGCATAGTCCCCGCAACTTTATTGATCTCTGTGAACAGCGAGGATACGTCTAACTCGCTGTCCACGCTGTCTGGGGTTAGTCTTCCTTCAGATAGTTCGTTGTTCCCTTCATACCCCTCGCTTGCAGATACATAATCTGTTGATTCCTCTTCCTCCTCTTCTGCTGACCCCTTTTGAATTATATTATCTAGGGCCTCCCATGTACGCAGCAGGTCGGTCCGGCCCTTTTGCTTAACCACAGCTTCATAGAGTAACTTATCCCCCAACCTTTTCCAAAGTTCTAGGTTAAAGGTAAAGGTGAGGTTGACTAGATCTTCATGTCCCGCTGCCCAGTTGAGTAGGTAATATAAATCCTCATTACTTATACTGAGCCCCGCAGCCATCCCTGCAGATTTGAGAAAGGTGAAGGTCTGACTTTCCTTTACAAAATTCTGACCCATGTTCACTCCCAGCGGCTCACCTTGTTCCAGGTGTCTAAGTCAAAACTGGTCAGTCCGCAACTCCTGCCGCTCTCAAGCTTCGTTCTGCAGTCCCAGTAGTTCCTGTTCCGACGAATCACGTCGGGGTCACCAATTGTCGCGGACTACTGGTGTCTCACTCTTCGGGGATCA
This sequence comes from Tauraco erythrolophus, assembly GCF_009769465.1. NCBI lineage: Eukaryota > Metazoa > Chordata > Aves > Musophagiformes > Musophagidae > Tauraco > Tauraco erythrolophus. Next base: position 195,584 of record NW_028238630.1, on the reverse strand, counting down.
CAACCCAGAAGGTTGTTGTGATCTCCCTCGTATATCAGAAGGCTCTATCACACTCCAAAGGTCCTTGTCACAACCAAAGGCTTCCAACAGAGAGCTTCAAGATGCTGCTCTCCAGGGGCTCCTATCACTCCAGTCTCCAGGAGGGAACTACCCCACTCCCTCTTGGGAGTGCCCCACCTTTATTCATCCATGAGTCATGTGGTTTCCGGCTGACCAACGTGACTCACAGCACCTGTCCTAACGAGGCACAGGTGCTTTCTATTGTAGTAGCCAGGAACTCCCCCAACAATACGCCTCCTGGTGGTCGTGGGCAGGGGTCTTCAGGATGAAGGTCGTAGGTCTTCCTCGCTGTGTATTTTTCACTTCTCCCCTCGAATTCCTGTTTTGGCTGATCTTGCAGAGCCAAACTGGTTCCCAGCCTGGCCTGTCCTTGAGTAGACATCTGGTTGTCTCCTTCTTATTACATACGGACCAATTTCATAAATATTGGTTTCAAGCTTAGGTGCTGGCAGAGGTCGTGTGATGGACATATCGTTTTAAGATGTGTAACTATTGCAGCGGGCATTGTTGTAACAGGCCCAGCTATGGCATTTATTTTAAATTTGAATGAGAGTCCCATAGTACTATCGGCCCAGAGACAAACCACTTCAGTGATTTGTACTAGTGTGAAATTATGCCAATAATTTAATTCTTTAGAAGCACAGATCTTTGCGCTTTTATTTGTGGGAGTAATTGAGATAGCAACTTGGGATGCCTTTTTATGGGTGGGGCCATTAGTCATTTGGCATCCTACTTTGATTTTTTCCTACATTTCCTTGAAGTCAGTAAATTCCCTTTGTATCCTTACTCCATTCTTGTTTTAAATTTCTTGATTTCCATACATAACCATGGTAGATAGATTTAAACTTTCTCAAGCAGAGTATTTCCCCATGGATCCAGTATATCTATCACGATATCAATGCAGATTAGATCTGACGGGGCTGTTAGAAACAGGGTTGGGAGTCCTGAACACCATAGACTCAGAAGTAATAATGAACAAGCTGGCCGCTGTCACTACAGATCTGTCAAAACTGCAACAGCCTTTACAATCCTCATTATTGACTTTAGGATCTCATCAGTGTTTAGCATCACAAATCTTACCAGACTGGGAACAAGGAAACTTAAGAGATCACAATATAATTGTAGACGTGATTGATGGGCTACAAGCCAATGTCTCGCTAGCCCTGAGTTGTCTTCAGGCCCAATTATGGATGCAATCAGTAACCACCTCTATTATAAGAGAAGAAGAAGGGATATTTCCCACTGAAATCTGAAAGCTGGTCCAGGATGGTGCCGCAAGTAAAGAAAGAGAGCTTCAATCCTGGTGGAATATGGTCAATTTTACTTATAACCCCACCACACACGCAGTTATGGCCTTTGTACTAACCATTCGCAATGCTCTAATAACTGTGATCCATCCCATCATAGCTTTAGGGATATGCCATGACAGAACCCTGCTTTATCCTCTCAAACATAGAACATGGGCCCAAAGGGTAAGAGACAGATGGCAAACGGGAGATCTAGAATCCTGCATTGTGCGAGAGCAACGAGGATTTCTATGTGAAAGTAATACCATACGAGCACAAGATATCTGTCTTGATACTCATAAAAAGGTGTGTCATTATGAAATTCACCCTGATGTTGGTGACCAGGGATGCCAGTCTCTGATACACTCTGGTGCCTGTGACATGAATGGGATGAATCCCCATGGGGCAATGATGAAGGGCCCCAGGCTGGGACCTGTTCTGAAACATGTGACATCACTGCAATGAGTGCCCGTGGGGTGGTGACCAGGGGCTCCAGGCTGGGACGCGCTCTGGCACCTGTGGCATCATTGGGACAAGACCCCGCAGGGTGGTGAAGAGGTGCACCAGGATGTGACACGGTCTGATGCCTGTGACATCACAGGGATGAGTCCCCGTAATGTGGTAACGAGGCGCGACAGGCTGTGATGCACTCTGGTGCTTGTGACATCACAGGGACGAGTCCCTGTGGTGCGCTGACCAGGGACACCAGGTTGGTATGCGTTCAGGCGACTGTGAGATCACGAGGACAAGTCCCTGCAGGGCAGTGACCATGGGCGCTTGCCTGTGATTTGCTCTGGTGCCTGTGACATCACTGGGACAAGTCCCTGTGGGGCGGTGACCAGGGGTACCAGACTCTGATGCGATCTGGCACCTGTGACATCGCAGTGATGAGTCCCCACGGTGTGGCGATCAGTGGCGCCAGGCTGGGACACACTCTGGCACCTGTGACATCACTGGGACAAGCCCCCGCAGAGTGGTGACCAGGGGCACCAGTCTGTGATGCACTCTGGCGCCTGTAACATCACTGGGATGAGTCCTCGTGGGGTGGTGACCAGGGTCACCAGGCTGGGATGCGCTCTGGCACCTGTGACATCACCAGGATGAGTCCCCGTGGATCGGTGACCAGGGGCACCAGGCTGGGACCCATTTTTAGGCCTGTGACATCACCGGGACGAGTCCCCGCAGGGCTGTGACCCGGGGTGCCTGCCAGTGATTTGCTCTGGCACCTGTGACATCCCCCAGATGAATGCCCCCTGGGCGCTCAATAGGGGCACCAGGCTGGGACGTGCTCTGGCACCTATGACATAACCAGCACAAGTCCCCATGGGGCAGTGAACAGGGGAGCCAGTACGTGAAATGCTCTGGCTCCTGTGACATCACCAGGATGAGTCCCAGTGGAGTGGTGACCAAGGGCGCCAGACTGGGACGCATACTGGCACCTGTGACATCACTGGGATGATTCCCCATGCGGCGGTGACCACGGACGCCAAGCTATGATGCACTCTGGTGCCTGTGACATCACCAGGACGAGTCCCCTCGGTGCGGTGACCAAGGGCGCCTGGATGGGACATGCTCTGGCACTTGTGACATCACCAGGACGAGCCCCTGTGGGATGGTGACCAGGGGTGCCAGGCCAAGACGCGCTATGGCATCTGTGACATCACCAGAATGAGCCCTCATGGGGTGCTGACCAGGGGTGCCAGCTTGGGATGCGCACTGGTGCCTGTGACATCACCGAGACAAATCCCCATGGGGCGCTGACAAGGGGTGCCAGCTTGGGATGCACTCTGACACCTGCGACATCATCTTTACAAGTCTCTTTAGGGCGCTCACCAGGGGTGCCAGTCTGTGATGCCCTCTGCCACCTGTGACATCACTGGGATGAGTCTTCATGGTGTGCTGACCAGGGGTGCCAGGCTGGGTCGTGCACTGGTACCTGTGACATCACCGAGACAAATCTCCGTGGGGGCGCTGACCAGGGGCACCAGGCTGAGATGCACTCCGGCGTCTGTGACATCACCAGAATGAGCCCTCATGGGGCGCTGTAGAGAGGCATCAGGTTAGGATGCTCTCTGGCACCTGTGAAATCACCAGAACATGTCCCCATGGGACGGTGACCAGGTATGCCAGTTTCTGATGTGCTCTGCTGCCTGTGACATCACTGGGATGAGTCTTTGTGTGTGCTGACCGGGAGTGCCAGGCTGGGTCACACACTGGTGCCTGTGACATCACCAAGCCGATCCCCGTGGGGCGCTGACCAGGGGTGATAGGCTGAGACGCGCTCTGGTGCCTGTGACATCACTGGGGTGAGTCTCCATGGTGTGCCGACCAGGGGCACCAGGTTGGGAAGCGCTCTGGCACCTGTAACATCACCAGGACGAGTATATATCAGATTTTATTCATGACAGGATATAAATTCATAGACAGACGGTGATAGTGACTGACTACAAAAACAACTTTAATTAAAATACTGCAGTGATAATATAAAACTATTACTGATCAGTGATAATACTAAATAGCTAGTAAGACGTTAGTAAGTAAATGCGCATAACACAGAGCTCTTACCCAGTAGGCATCCCTATGGGGGGGAGAAGAGAGGTTCAGCCCGGTGGACTGATCCCAGACATTTCAACAGAGGGGCTTCTCCCTAGCATCCCCTTTGTCTTTTGCCATTTTATACCTTTTTCATTTCTTTTATGTGGAGCTCGAGTGACTCTAGTCATACATAACTGTATTAGAATTGGTGTAAATTTCTCTCGTGAGGGGTGGTCGCAGCTCGGAGGTGGGTGGAGGTGTGATTTAATAGCTAAAGGACACGATTTGGCCATGACTGCTGAGGCAGCGGTTGTGACTCATCTTTATCCTCACCAGACACCCCTTTTCCCAGATAACAGGAATGAACTGTGATACCTCCGTACCGCTCTAATCCCCATTTCAAGGGTATTACGTAGGCCTTGTTTGTTCCTGGGAGCAGCAGCTGTGTCTCATCTCAGAGCTGCTCTGATATTACAGTTTATGTTGAGCTGTAGCTGAATTTTGGGGGAAAATGTTATCCCATTCCCCTCCAATTTCTGTTATTTTCCCACAGTGCAGAGGCCAGAGCCTCAGTTCTCTTGTATTCACTACAGGGCAAAGGGCTAGTCAGCACCAGCCACGATTTTCCCTCATGGAATTTCTGGTTTCGGGGGAATCACTGGATGTTTTGGAATCCAGACCTGGGCCTTTGCATGACTGAGAAAGTGAAAAGTTTTCTTTTGGTGACTACGGAAAGTGCAGAGGCCAGAGCCCCAGTTCTCTTGGTGCATTCACTAGAGAGCAAAGGGCTAGTGAGAACCAGGCAATGCTTTCCCTCCTGGCACCCTACAGTTTGGGAGGAATCACTGGATGTTTAAGAATTTGGAGGTGGTCTTTTGCGCGAATGAGAAAGGGAATGTTACTTCAGGTGACATAAGATAGGACAGATGCCAGAGCCCCTGTTCTCTTGGTGCATTCACAAGAGGGCAAAGTGCTAGTGTTCTCTCCTGGCACCTTTGGTTTGGGAAAAATCACTGAGCGTTTAAGAATTCAGAGCTGGGCTTTTGTGCGAAAGAGAAACTGAAGGAGACGAAGGACAATTTGGAGGCCAGAGCCCCAGTTCTATTAGTGCGTTCACTACAGGGCAAAGGGCGAGTGAGAACCAGCCAAGGTTTTCCTTCATGGCATTTTTGGTTTCGGGGGAATCACTGGATGTTTTAGAATCCAGACTTGCGTCTTTGCACGATTGAGAAGGTGAAAAGTATTCTTTCGGTGACTACGGAAAGTGCAGAGGCCAGAGCCCCAGTTCTCTTGGTGCATTCACTACAGGGCAAAGGGCTAGTGAGAACCAGCCAAGATCTTCCCTCGTGGCACCTTTGGTTTGGGAGGAATCACTGGATGTTTAAGAATTCGGAGTCGGTCTTTTGCATGATAAAGAAAGTAAAATGTTTTTAGGTGACATAGGAAAGAGCATAGCCCAGAGCCCGGGAACATGGTGGGAGCTGTAGACCAGTGGCATGCTGGGAGCTGTAATCCCATGGCATGCTGTGAGCTATAGTACCGGGACATGCTGGAAGCTGTCATCCCAGGGCAAAGGGCTAGTGAGAACAAGCCAAGATTTTCTATCCTAGCATCTTTTGTTTGGGAGAAATCACTGGACATTTAATAATCCGGAGCTGCTATTTTGCGCAAATGAGAAACTGAAAGGTATTCTTTCAATGACTAAGGAAATTTCGAAGGCCAGAGCCCCAGTTTTCTTCATGCTTTCACTAGAGGGCAAATGTCTAGTGAAAACCAGCCAAGGTTTTCCCTCCTGGCGCCTCTGCTGTGGGAGGAATCACTAGATGTTTAAGAATTTGGAGAAGTCCTTTTGTGCGAATGAGAAAGAGAAAAGTGCTTTATGTGACATAGGAAAGTGCAGAAAGCCGAGCCCCGGTTCTTTTGGAGTATTCACTAGAGAGCTAAGGGCTAGTGAGGACCAGCCAAGGTTTTCCCTTTTGCCACCATGGCTGTGGCAGGAATCACTGGACGTTAAAGAATTTGGAGCTGGGCTGTTGAGCGAATGAGAAAGTGAAAGGTGTTTTATGGGATTGAGGAGAGTGCAGAGGCCAGAGCCACAGTTCTCTTGGTGAATTCACAGGTGCCAGAGCTCATCCCAACCTGACGCCCCTCTTCACTGCCCCACGAGGACTCGTCCTTGTGATGTCAAATACGCCATAACGTGTCTCAGCCTGGCGCCCCTGGTCATCGCCCCATGGGGACTTGTCCCGGTGATGTCACTGGCCTAAGAATGGGTCCCAGCCTGGTGCCCTTGTTCACCAACCCACGGGGACTCGTCCCAGTGATGTCACAGGCGCAAGAGCACATCCCAGCTTGGAGCCCCTGGTCACCGCCCCAAGGGGAGTCGTCTCAGTGATGTCACAGGCGCCAGAGTGTGTCCCAGCCTGGCGCCCCTGGTCAGCACCCCGCGGGGACTCATCTTGATGATGTCACAGGTGCCAAAACGCGTCCCAGACTGGAGCCCCGGTAACCGTCCCACAGGCACTCATCCCAGTGATGTCACAGGCACCAGTGCGCGACCCAGCCTGACGCCCCTGACCACCGCCCCACAGGGACTCGTCCCGGTGCTGTCACAGGCACCAGAGCAAATCCCAGACTGGCACCCCTGGTGACCGTCCCACGGGGACTCGTCCTGGTGATGTCACAGGTGCCAGACCGCATCTCAACCTGGCACGCCTTGTCACCGCATCACATGCACTCTTCCCGGTGATGTCACAGGTGTCAGAACGGGTCCCAGCCTGGCGCCCTTTGTCGCCGACCCACGGGGACTCGTCCTGGTGATGTCACAGGTGCCAGACCGCATCTCAGCCTGGCACGCCTTGTCACCGCATCACACGCACTCTTCCCGGTGATGTCACAGGCATCAGAATGGGTCCCAGCCTGGTGCCCTTTGTCGCCGACCCACGGGGACTCGTCCCAGTGCTGTCAGAGGCGCCAGAGCGCGCCCCAGCTTGGATCCCATTGTCACCGCCCTGCGGGGACTTGTCCTGGAGATGTCACAGGCACCAGAATGTTTCATATACAGGCACCCCTGGTCAGCACGCCACGAGGACTCGTCCTGATGATGTCACAGGACCCAGAGTGAGCCCCAGCCTGGTGCCCCTGGTCAGAGCCCCACGGGGACTTGTACTGATGATGTCACAGGCACCAGAGCGCATCACAGACTGGCGCCCCTGGTCTTCGCCCCGGGGGAAGTCGTGCTAGTGATGTCACAGGCACCAAAGCGCGTCCCTACCTGGCGCCTCTGGTCACCACACCACGGGGACTCATCCCAGTGATGTCACAGGCGACACAGCGCATCACAGCATGGTGTCCAGGGTAACCACACCACGTGAATTCGTCCCGGTGATGTCACAGGCGCCAGAGAAACTCTGAAACTGGTGCCCCTGGTGAGTGCCCCTTGGGCACTCGTCCCAATAATGCCTCAGACGCCAGAGTGCATCACGGCCTGGCTTCCTTGGTCATCGCCCCACGGGGACTCGTCCCGGTGATGTCAGAGGTGCCAGAGCGCGTCCCAGCCTGGCGCCCGTGGTTCACTGCCCCACAGGGACCCGTCCCGGTGATGTCACAGGCACCAGTGCACGTAACAGACTGGCAACCCTGGTCACCGCACCACGGGGACATGTCCTGGTGATGTCACAGGTGCCAGAGCTCGTCCCAGCCTGCCAGCCCTGATCATTGCCCCACAGGCACTCATCGCGGTGATGTAACAGTTTTCAGAACAGGTCTCAGCCTGGCGCCTTTGATTATTGCCTCATGGGGATTCGTCCCGGTGATGTCACAGGCGCCAGAGTGCATCAGACACTGGCACCCCTCGTCTTCGCCCCACGGGGACTCGTCCCAATAATGTCACAGGTGCCAGAGTGCGTCATAGCCTGGTGCTCCTGGTCACTGAACCACGTGGTCATGTCCTGGTGGTGTCACAGGTGCCAGAGCACATCCCAGCCTTGCGCCCCTAGTGAGCACCCAGGGGCACCCTTCCCGGTGATGTCACAGGCACCAGAGCGCATCACGGCCTGGTGCCCTTGGTCACTGTCCCATGGGGACTCATCCTGATGATGTCACAGGCACCAGAGCGCGTCCAAGTCTGGCGCCTCTTGTCACCGCCCTGCAGGGACTCCTCCCGGTGATGTCACAGGAGCCAGAGCGTGTCCCATCCTGGCACCCCTCATCACCACCCCATGGGTGTCGCAGTCATACTGAGGACGGAGAGAAAAATGACATAGAATTCAGGTCCAGGAGAAAATGCCAAAAGGCCAACTTTTAATTAATTACAAATCCGTATATGTAACATGGTTCGCAAGAATGGCCAAGGCTATTGGTTGCTTGACCATGCACCTCCCGGAGTGATTGGCTGAATGCTACTACACCCATTTCAAAACAACTTTCCCAGTGTACCACAAATAAGACTGCATAACAAGCTACAGGTGCAAGATAAAGTCTTGGTTTAGAAAAACCTCAAACTGTTTTGCAGCTAGCCTGCATGGGAAAAAGAACTTTCCCAGGACAGTGCAGCAGCTGGAAAATTTCTCTGCTTCTAGCTTTTTAGTATCCACACATGGGGACTCGTCCCAGTGAAGTCACAGGTGCCACAGCACGTCCCATCCTGGCGCCCTTTTTGAGCGCCCCAGAGGGACTCATCCTGGTGATGTTACAGGTGCCAGAGCACATCACAGACAGACACCCTTGATCATCGCCCCACTAGGACTCATCCTGGTCATGTCACAGACACCAGAGTGCGCCCCATCCTGGCACCCGTGATCCGCACTCCACAGGGACTCGTCCTAGTGATGTCACATTTGCCAGATTGCATACCAGCCTGGTGTCCCTGGTCTCTACCCTGCGGGGACTCTTCCCGCTGATGTCACAGGTGCCAGAGCACATCACAGCCTGGCACCCCTGGTAACAGCCCCACAGAACTCATCTCGGTGATGTCACGGGTGCCAGAGCGTATCATGGCCTGGCGCCTCTGGTCACCGCCTCACATGCACTCGTCCTTGTGATGTCACTGGCGACAGAGCACGTGACAGTCTTGCATCTCTGGTCACCATCCCACGAGGACTCGTCCCGGTGATGTCACAGGCACCAGAGCACGTACCAGCCTGGCGCCCCTGGTCACCGCCCTGCCAGGACTCGTGCCGGTGATGTCACTGGCGCCAGAGCGTATCACAGCCTCGCGCCTCTTGTCACCGCCTCACATGAACTCGTCTCAGTGATGTCACAGGTGCCAGAATGCGTCTCAGCATGGCGCCCCTGGTCACCTAACCACGGGGACTCGTCCTCGTGATGTCACAGTCGCCAGAGCACATCCTAGCCTGGCGCCGCTGGTCAGCGCCTCACAAGGACTCGTCTTGATGATGTCACAAGTGTCAGAGCGCGTCTCAGTGTGGCGCCCTTCGTCATCGCCCCAAGGGGACTTGTCCTCGTGATGTCACAGGCGGCAGAGCGCATTCCAGCCTGTCGCCCCTGGAATGTGCGCCGTGGGGACTCGTCCTGATGATATCACAGGTGACAGATCGCATCCGAGATGGCGCCCACTGGTCACCGTCCCACGGGGACTCATCATGGTTATGTCACAGGTGCCAGAGTGCGCCCCATCCTGGCACCCGTGATCCGCGCTCCACAGGGACTCGTCCTAGTCATGTCACAGGCGCCAGATCGCATAACAGCCTGGCACCCCTGGTCTCTACGCTGCGGGGACTCTTCCCAGTGATGTCACAGGCGCCAGATCGCATCACAGCCTGGAACTCCTGGTAACAGCCCCGCAGGAACTCATCTCACTGATGTCACAGGTGCCAGAACGTATCACGGCCTGGCGCCTCTGGTCACCGCCTCACAAGCACTCGTCCTGGTGATGTCACTGGTGCCAGAGCACGTCACATCCTGGCGCCCCTGGTCACAATCCCACAGGGACTTGTTCCGGTGATGTCACAGGCAGCACAGCGCATCACAGTCTGGCACCTCTAGTCACCATCCCACGGGGTCTCGTCTCCGTGATGTCACAGATACTGGAACACATCTCAGCCTGGCGCCCCTGGTCAGCGCCCTGTGGGACTTGTCCTGGTGGTGTCACAGACGACAGAGTGCATCACGGCCTGGCGTCCTTGGTCACCGCCCTGCGAGGACTCCTCCCAGTGATGTCACAAGAGCCAGAGTGTGTCCCATCCTGGCACCCCTCGTCACCACCCCATGGGTGTCGCAGTCGTACCAAGGACGGACAGAAGAATGACATAGAATTCAAGTCCAGGAGAAAATGCCAAAAGGCCAACTTTTAATTAATTACAAATCCGTATATGTAACATGGTTTGCAAGAATGGCCAAGGCTATTGGTCGCTTGACCATGCACCTCCCGGAGTGATTGGCTGAATGCTACTACACCCATTTCAAAACAACTTTCCCAGTGTACCATAAATAAGACTGCATAACAAGCTACAGGTGCAAGATAAAGTCTTGGTTTAGAAAAACCTCAAACTGTTTTGCAGCTAGCCTGCATGGGAAAAAGAACTTTCCCAGGACAGTGCAGCAGCTGGAAAATTTCTCTGCTTCTAGCTTTTTAGTATCCACACTCGGGGACTTGTCCCAGTGAAGTCACAGGCACCACAGCACGTCCCATCCTGGCGCCCTTTTTGAGCACCCCAGAGGGACCCCTCCCGGTGATGTCACAGGTGCCAGAGCGCATTCCAGCCTGGCACCTCTGATCACTGCCCCACGAGGACTCGTCCTGGTAATGTCACAGACACCAGAGTGCGCCCCATCCTGGCACCCCTGATCGGTGCCCCACGGGCACTCGTCCATGTGATGTCACAGGTGCCAGTGTGCATCTCAGCCTGGCATGCCTGGTAACAGCCTGTTCTGGGTTGAGCCGGGAAAGGGTTAATTTTTTTTTTTTTCTTTTTCACGGGAAGCTGAAAGGGACACGGTTCAGGCAGCTGACCCAGCCTGGCCAATGGCTATTCTATACCATGTGGCGTCATGCTCAGGGTATATATTGGTGGAGCAGCCGGGGGAGGGGTTCGCTTCGGTGATCGGGAGCGGGCGGTGCGTCGTGTTTCGCGTGCGGTCGGTTCATATTGTTTTCGCGTTTATACGTTCAGAGTTGTTTACCCTGTTTTGTTTTTTTTTTTTCTTTTCCTTTTCCTGATATTGTTCTATTAAATCATCCTTATCCCAACCTACTGGTCTCACCCCTCTCGTTCTGATTTTTCTCCTCCCATCCCGCCGGAGGGAGGAGTTGAGCGAGCGGCAGCGTGGTAGCTCAGCCGTCGGCTGAGCTAAACCACGACAGTCCTTTTTGGCGCCCAACGTGGGGCTCGAAGGGTTGGGATAACGACAGAGCCAAATTTGTTATACATGTTTATTGTGTTAATAGTGATTGATCATAATGTTGTTCTGGTTGCTTTCGTGGTGGTTTTCCGCAATTCCCTACATGCCCTATGTACTATTTGTGATGATGTTTATGACGGTTGGGAGATGGCTCAGGGCCCTCCTGGCACTGTACGGGATAACGAGGGCTTATGGTCCGGCCGTGGCGCTGGCCACGCGGCTGGGCTGCTCCGTGTACGCGGTGTTGGCATCGTGCCCGTATCTCGGGCGCCACTTCCCGGAATTTTTTGGTAATCGCGCCCAACTGGCGGGGGAGGCGGGGGAGTCGGGGGACGATCCCATCCACCGGCCCTTCAGCCCGCCCTTCTCGTTCGGGCCGGGTACAACAGCCTTTGAGGATTTTGAATGTCCCGGGGGTGTGCTGGCCATCATGGTCCTACTGCTGCTTGTCTGGAACGGGTTTCAGGTCCTGTCTGGGGTTAAAGAGTTACTCAAAAAACTCAAGACATGTGCCCCAAGGCAGGACAGTTACAAGTGGCACGGTGTGTGGGAAGACATGGGGAAATTCCTAGAACAGTGGGCACCTCAAGTGTTTTGGGAATTCATCCCCGAACAAGTACAGAGCCCTGACAAACTGATAGAGCAATTGGGAAAAGTGTGCTGTCGCTCTGGCAATTCCAGGGACACACAGCTCACTGCAGTGTGCTGGGGCCTGGCCCATGCCTACCGAGTGGCCGTGTCTAATACTGTTCAGCACCCTCAAAGTAGGGAGGAAGTCCCTGAATCTGGTAAGAGCATGACAGATGCTGCAGCTGAGCTGGGGAACCCACCTGTTCCCCTGTCAGTGGCCCCTGTACAGAAAAGAAAGTGCCTAAAGAAAACAGCTCGCTTAGTAAGGGATGAAAATGAACCAGGACAATCACAAAAACAGGAGGAAGAGGTAGAACCCACATATGTGACGGTGATCATCCGATCACTGTCGCAAGGTGAGCTGCGAGATATGCGAAAGGATTTTAGCCGCCTTCCAAACGAGAACATTGTTACCTGGCTGCTCCTGTGCTGGGATAACGGGGCCAATGGCCTGGAACTAGATAGTAGGGAAGCTAGGCAGCTGGGATCCCTGTCTAGGGAAGGGGGCATTGACAAAGCAATTGGAAGGAAAACACAAACACTCAGCCTCTGGAGGCGGCTTTTGTCAAGTGTGAAAGAAAGGTACCCCTTCAAAGACGATATCACATGTCGCCCAGGGAAGTGGATTGGCATGGAAAGTGGCATACAGTACCTGAGGGAGTTAACTGTGGTGGAGGTAATTTATGGTGACCTGAATAATGAGCAGTCACCCCTAGATCCAGATGAAATCCCATGCAGTCAGTTCATGTGGCGAAAATTCCTACGAAGTGCACCACCATCATATGCCAACTCGTTGGCAATATTAGCTTGGAAAGAAGGTGAAGAACAAACGGTGCAGGATGTGGCTGCTCTACTCCGGCAATACGAAGGAAGTGTTTCTTCCTCCGTACAGGCCTGCGTTGCGGGTTTGGAGAAACTGTCACAGGAGTTCCACCAATTCAAAGATGACATGTCCGACTCTCCACCTGCACGGACCTGTGTCTCAGCTATTAGAAGCAAGCGTTCCCCTAATCAAGAGAGAGAATACAGAGTGTACACACCTCGAGGCAGCCTCTGGTTTTTCCTGCGTGACCACGGAGAGGACATGAGGAAGTGGGATGGGAAACCTACCTCGACCCTAAGGGCACAGGTACAGGAACTGAAGGGAAAAACGGTCATAAAAGGGGATTCTTCCAGGAAAAGTGTTGCTTCGGTCTCCAGTGGGCAGCGCCCCAGACAGTATAGAAGGGCTGACTCCATCTCTGATCCTCTTGAAGGCACCTCTAATTTGTTCGTACAGAAGGAGCGTGATGAATACAGTGACCAGGACTAGAGGGGCCCTGCCTCCAGCCAGGGGGAGGAGAGGGATAACAGGATTTATCGGACAGTATGGATTCGATGGCCTTGCACATCAGACCCAGAGCAATATAAGGCTTTAGTGGACACCGGTGCACAATGCACCCTAATGCCTTCACACCATAAAGGGGCAGAACCCATTTGTATTTCGGGAGTTACAGGGGGATCCCAACAGCTGACTGTGGTGGAAGCTGAAATGAGCCTAACTGGGACTGACTGGCAAACACACCATGTTGTTACTGGTCCAGAGGCCCCGTGCATCCTGGGCATAGACTACCTCAGGAGGGGGTACTTCAGGGACCCAAAAGGGTATCGGTGGGCTTTTGGTGTAGCTGCTGTGGAGACGGAGGAAATTGAACAGTTGTCTGCCTTGCCTGGTCTCTCGGAGGACCCTTCTGTTGTGGGATTGCTGAGAGTTAAAGAACAACAGGTTCCAATTGCTACCACGACGGTGCACCGGCGGCAATACCGCACCAACCGAGACTCTCTGGTTCCCATCCATCAGTTGATCCGCCAACTGGAGAGTCAAGGGGTGATCAGTAAAACTCATTCCCCCTTCAACAGTCCCATATGGCCAGTGCGGAAGCCCAACGGGGAGTGGAGATTAACAATAGACTATCGTGGCCTGAATGAAGTTACACCGCCGCTGAGTGCCGCTGTGCCAGATATGCTAGAACTCCAATACGAACTGGAGTCAAAGGCAGCCAAGTGGTACACCACAGTTGACATCGCTAATGCATTTTTCTCAATCCCTTTGGCACCAGTGTGCAGGCCACAGTTCGCTTTTACCTGGAGGGGTGTTCAGTACACCTGGAATCGACTGCCCCAGGGGTGGAAACACAGCCCCACCATTTGCCATGGGCTGATTCAAAATGCACTGGAACAGGGTGAGGCTCCGGAACACCTGCAGTACATCGATGACATTATCATATGGGGTAACACAGCCGAAGAAGTTTTGGAGAAAGGGAAGAAAATAGTTCGGATCCTTCGGAAGGCTGGTTTCGCCATAAAACGAAGTAAAGTCAAGGGACCTGCACAGGAGATCCAGTTCTTAGGAATAAAATGGCAGGATGGGCGTCGCCACATTCCGGTGGAAGTCATCAACAAAATAGCAGCTATGTCTCCACCAACTACTAAGAAAGAAACACAAGCCTTCCTAGGTGTTGTGGGGTTTTGGAGAATGCACATTCCAAGTTACAGCCTAATTGTGAGCCCTCTTTACCAAGTGACTCGGAAGAAGAACGATTTTAAATGGGGACCTGAGCAACAACAAGCCTTTGAACAAATTAAACAGAAGATTGTCCATGCGGTAGCCCTTGGGCCAGTCCGGGAAGGACAAGATGTAAAAAACGTTCTCTACACTGCAGCCGGGAGAATGGCCCTGCTTGGAGCCTTTGGCAGAAAGCACCAGGGGAGACTCGAGGTCGACCACTTGGGTTTTGGAGTCAAGGATACAGAGGATCCGAAGCCCACTACACTCCAACTGAAAAAGAGATACTGGCAGCATATGAAGGAGTCCGAGCTGCTTCAGAAGTGGTTGGTACTGAAACGCAGCTCCTCCTGGCACCCCGACTGCCAGTGCTGGGTTGGATGTTCAAAGGAAGGATCCCCTCCACGCATCATGCAACTGATGCTACGTGGAGTAAGTGGGTTGCACTCATCACACAAAGGGCCCGAATAGGAAACCCCAGTCGCCCAGGAATCTTGGAAGTCATCACAAACTGGCCAGAAGGTAAAGATTTTGAAATGTTACCAGGGGAGAAAGTATCGCGTGCTGAGGAGGCCCCACCATATAATAAACTCTCAAAGAGTGAAAAACGGTGTGCTCTGTTCACGGATGGGTCCTGCCGCATTGTAGGGAGACATCGGAAGTGGAAAGCAGCTGTGTGGAGCCCTATGCAACGAGTTGCAGAAGCTGCTGAAGGAGGTGAATCGAGTCAGTTTGCAGAGGTAAAAGCCATCCAGCTGGCCTTAGATATTGCTGAGCGAGAAAAGTGGCCAATACTGTACCTCTATACTGACTCGTGGATGGTGGAAAATGCTTTGTGCGGGTGGATTCAGCAGTGGAAGCAGAACAACTGGCAACGCAGAGGCAAACCCATCTGGGCTGCCCCATTGTGGCAAGACATTGCTGCACGGATTGAAAAACTAGTTGTGAAGGTACGGCACGTGGATGCTCACGTACCCAAGAGTCGAGCAACTGAAGAACACCAAAACAACCAACAAGTGGATCAGGCTGCTAGGATTAAAATTGCTCAGGTGGATCTAGACTGGCAGCATAAAGGCGAAAAATTTTTAGCTCGGTGGGCCCATGATACGTCAGGCCATCAAGGAAGGGATGCCACATACAAATGGGCTCACGACCGAGGGGTGGATTTAACCATGGACTATTGCGCAGGTTATCCACGAGTGTGAGACGTGTTGCGATCAAGCAGGCCAAGCGGTTAAAGCCTTTTTGGTACGGAGGCCGATGGTCCAAGTATAAGTATGGGGAGGCCTGGCAGATTGATTACATCACACTCCCACAAACTCGCCAAGGTAAGCGTCATGTACTCACAATGGTGGAAGCAACAACTGGATGGCTGGAGACCTACGCTGTGCCCCATGCCACTGCCCAAAGCACTATTCTGGGCCTCGAGAAACAAGTCCTGTGGCGACATGGCACCCCAGAAAGAATCAAGTCGGACAATGGGACTCACTTCCGTAATAATCTCATAGACACTTGGGCCAAGGAACATGGCATCGAGTGGGTATACCACATCCCTTATCACGCGCCAGCCTCGGGGAAAATTGAGCGATACAATGGGCTGCTAAAAACAACACTAAAAGCAATGGGTGGTGGAACTTTCAAACACTGGGATACCCATTTAGCAAAGGCCACTTGGCTAGTTAACACTAGAGGTTCTGCCAGTCGACCCGGTCCTGCCCAATCAAAACTCCCATGTGTTGTAGATGGGGACAAGGTCCCTGTAGTGCATGTAAAGAATATGTTGGGGAAGGCAGTCTGGGTTAGTCCCACCTCGGGCAAAGGCAAATCCATTCGTGGGATTCCTTTTGCCCAAGGACCTGGGTGCACTTGGTGGGTGATGCAAAAGGATGGGGAAGTCCGATGTGTACCCCAGGGGGATTTGATTCTGGGAGAAAATAGCCCATGAATTAAATTGTATTACGTTAAGGACACACACTGGTCACAGACCAGAGCGCGGTTTTCTTTTTTTTTTTGTGTTCATGTTCCCAGGAACAGAATTAAGACTCGGAGTCAAGCGCCAAAACAACTTTATTGGAAAGGGAAAAGAAAGATGCAGAGAAGGGAAGAGTTGGAGGAGAGCTGCCACCATGGAATTGCAGTGTCCCAACAGCCCAACTCCTTGAGCAGGTGGATGCGATGTCCCCAGTCCTGCTTGGCTCCACCCACTACCTGGCGGTGATGCGCATGCCCAGTGCTGTCACTCGAGACGCCACCAGGGATCTTCGATGGTCTCCAGGCCCCTCTGCTTTGGGACCCCAGGGTCTGGGTGCACGCTAGTTTTCCTGGATTCCACTCTCAGGTCCGTGGGAGGGCAGGAGATCTTGGACACAGCCAGTGGTCTTCCTTCCCGACAATCTTCGGACGGACATCCGCGACTGGTGTTTCTTCAAAAAAAAATGGTTCTCCATGGTGGCACAAGTGATAGAGATAGAGAAAGAAAGAAGAAAAGAGATGGCGCGCAACAACAATTTTCAATGTGGAAATAGAGACTTAACAATTTTAAACCTGATTAACATTGATGAACAACGATAGCTAACAACAGTTTTCAACGTTAGAACAGAGACTTAACATTTTTTTTTTTTTTTTTCTTTAACATCTAATTAACATTGACTAGTAACAACATTTGGTGGCTCTGACGCCTCGGGAGCAGGCTGCGGAGATGGCCTACATGGACAGCGACAACAACAAAAACGTTCCCGGGGAAACACCCACATAATCACAAACACAACAATTAGAAGTAAAGTCAAGCAATAAATTGGAAAGAATATTGGCATAAATTTCATCATTCTTCTTACGTTTTTTTTGAAGATATAAAGCAACACAACTCTGCCCTCGCGATCCACGCAGCCTGCTGCCCTGGACTGTTGAATTCTGGGATAGTGTGCGCAGCAGAAAATTCATTTCCACGCCCCCTGTCCAGAGTGCATGAGTGGTTTGGAATTAGAACGAGTTTTCGGCAATCCACGTCCAGCGACTTTTCCTGAGACTGACATCTCCGACCCACAGTCAAGGATCGTGCCGGACACACCAGCCACGAGCTCCAGATGCAGCGTGCAACAACCTGATACTGCACACCGCCTCGCCTGACCTGAAGAACTGTTGGGATAAAGGGGCCCCGAAATCGCGGACTAAATGAACTCAACGGACATGTTAGAGGGATGGTCCATAAATTAAGGGGATTAATTGGAAGATGTATGTTCTGAGCATGATGCAGATGGTATAGAATAAGGGGTGGATAATGTTCTGGGTTGGGCCAGGAAAGGGTTAAATTTTTTTTTTTTCTTTTTCACGGGAAGCTGAAAGGGACACGGTTCAGGCAGCTGACCCAGCCTGGCCAATGGCTATTCTAGACCATGTGGCGTCATGCTCAGGGTATATATTGGGGGAGCAGCCGGGGGAGGGGTTCGCTTCAGTGATCGGGAGCGGGCGGTGCATCGCGTTTCGCATGCGGTCAGTTCGTATTGTTTTCGCGTTTATACGTTCAGAGTTGTTTACCCTGTTTTGTTTTTTTTTTCTTTTCCTTTTCCTGATATTGTTCTATTAAATCATCCTTATCCCAACCTACTGGTCTCGCCCCTCTCGTTCTGATTTTTCTCCTCCCATCCCGCCGGAGGGAGGAGTTGAGCGAGTGGCAGCGTGGTAGCTCAGCCGCCGGCTGAGCTAAACCACGACACAGCCCCGCTGGAACTCATCCCAGTGATGTCACACATGCCAGAGGCTATCAAGGTCTGGCACCTCTAATCACCGCCTCCCATACACTTGTCCCGGTGATGTCACAGGCACCAGAGCACATCACATCCTAGTGCACCTGATCACAACCCCATGGGAACCGGTCCCACTGATGTCACAGGTGCAAGAGTGCATTACAGACTCACGCCCCTGATCACCGTCGCACGGGGACTCCTCCCGGTGATGTCACAAAGCACCAGAGTGCATCCCAGCCTGACGCCCCTGATCAGCTTGCGGTGGGGACATGTCCCTGTGATGTCACAGGCACCAGAGCAAGTCCCAGCCTGGTGCCCCTGGTCTCTGTCCCTCAGGGAATCATCTCAGTGATGTCACAGTCTCCAGAAGGTATCACGGCCTGGTGCCTCTGTCACTGCCACACAGACACTCGTCCCTGTGATGTCACAGGTGCCAGAGCACGTCACAGCCGGGTGCCCCTGGTCACCGCCCCGTGGGGGATCATCCCTGTGATGTCACAGTTCCCAAAGCCCATCTCAGCCTGGCGCACCTTGTCACCGCACCACGTGGACTCATCACGCTGATGTCACAGGCGCCAGAGTGCATCACAGACTGGCACCCCTGGTCACCACCCCACAGGGACCAGTCCCAGTGATGTCACAGGCACCAGTGTGCATCCCAGCCTGGCACCTTTTTCCCTACACCTCGGGGACTCATCCCGTTGATGTCACAGGCACCAGAGTGCGCCCCATCCTGGCACCCCAATCCGCGCCCCGCGGGGACTCGTCCTGGTGATGTCACAGTTGCCAGAGTGCGTTCCAGCCTGGCACCCCTACGCACTGCCCTGCCGGGACTAGTCCCGGTAATGTTAAAGGCGCCAGAGCGCATCCCAGCCTGGCACCCCTTGTCACCGTCCCACGGAGACTCATGCCAGTGATGTCACAAGCAGCAGAGCGCGTCCCAGCCTGGCGCCCCTGGTCAGTGTCCCACGGGCACTCGTCCTGGTGATGTCACAGGCGCCAGAGTGCGTCCCAGCCTGGTGCCCCTTGTCACTGCCCTGCGGGGACTCCTCTCAGTGATGTCACAGGTGCCCGAGCACCTAACAGGCTGCTGTCCCTGATCACCGTCCCACAGGGACTTGTCCCGGTGCTGTCACAGGCGCCAGAGCAAATCCCAGACTGGCACCCCTGGTCACCGTCCCACAGGGACTCGTCCCGGTGATGTCACAGTTGCCAGAACGCGTACCAGCCTGGCATCCCTGATTAGTAACACATGGGGACTCGTCCCGGTGATGTCACAGGCACCAGAGCATCTAACAGACTGGTGTCCTTGGTCATCACCCCATGGGGACTCGTCCCAGTGATGTCACAGGCACCAGAGCGCATCCCCGCCTTGCGTCCCTGGTCACCGCCCCACGGGGATTCATCCCAGTGATGCCACAGGCACCAGAGCATATCCCAGCCTGGCACCCCTAGCCACTGACCCATGGGGAATCGTCCCGGTGATGTCTCTGGTGCCAGAGCGCGTCACATCCTGGCAACCCTAGTCCATGCCTGTGAGCACTCATCCCAGTGTTGTCACAGGTGCCAGAGTGCACACCAGCCTTGTGCCTCTGGTGTCTGTCCTGCGAGGACTCGTCCCGGTGATGTCAAAGGTGCCAGAGAGCGTCCAGACTGGTGCCCTTGTCACCGCCCCATGGGGTCTTGTCCCTGTGCCATCACAGGTGCCAGAGCGCGTCACATCCTAGCACCCCTGGTCACTGCCCCACGAAGACTTGTCCCGGTGATGTCACAGACGCCAGAGCGCATCACTGCCTTGTGCCCCTGGTCACTGCTCCATGGAGACTCTTCCCAGTGATGTCACAGGCACAGTGTCCCAGCCTGGCGCTGATAGGGGATAGGTATAGGAGTAGGCATAATACTGCTTAAGACTATATTAGCTATTATTTCTATGGAGAGTTATAAGAATAGGCATAAGACTACTTAAGAATCTGTGAAATACATAGCTCTGTGAAAGAGCTCTGTGAAATTTTAGAAGTTACCAAATACTAATCCCTGCTTTGAAATACTAACTACCCAAAAAGAAGGCCATTAAGAGAGACAAAATAAATGCTAGCAAGGTTGTAACTCGTGACCTGTAGGGAGAAAGAAAAGACAAAGAGGAGAGATAAGGACTAACAAGAACTAACATTTGTCTTCAAACAATAACAAGTAGGAGACAACCAGATGTCCACTCAAGGACAGGCCGGGAACCGGTTTGGCTCTGCAAGCTCAGCCAAAACAGGAATTCTAGGGAAGAAATGAAAAATACACAGTGAGGGAGACCTATGGCCTTCATCCTGAAGACCCCTGCCCACGACCACCAGGAGGCGTGTCGAGGAGGAGCCTGAGGCAGACCCTGAGGCGGGGCTATGGAAATGATCTCCTGGGGGAGACTGCCCTTTGGGGGAGGGGGTTATGAGTATGTCTGTATAAATACAAGAAAAACTGCTACGGCAGGTGTGCATGTTTGTGGTGGAGCAATCCCCTGTGCATCCAGCGCAGCAATAAACATACCTACTTTACAACTTTCCGAGTTGCCGAGTCTGTTTCCTCTCGTCAGTTTTGGCGAGCCAGGTAGGAGGACTCTCTGTTCGACTGAGGAACCGACTGCGGAGCGGACGCCCGTAGGTGTGCCCCGAGAATGCTCCTCGGAGGAGCCTCCTCTCCCAGCCTATTACCCAGAGGCAGACAAGGACTTCCTGAGCCATGGACAAACAGTATGTTCAGGTAAGAAATGTGCGGAGATGTCCGTGTGTGGGCCTGCTGGTAAAGCGCGTGGAGATGTCCGGCATGCAGTGTTGTCCCCAGGCAGGGCAGAGTGCCCTGTGGTAAGGTAAGGGCCCTGGGGAGTTTGCTGCCTTAGAGGATCAGAGACTGGTGAGCTGGAATGTGTGCCAGCAAGAACCAGAGACTGGGACCAGAGACTGATGAGCTGGAATCCAGATCCGGAGACTGGGCCAGCAAGAACCAGAGACTGGCAGGCCGCTAGTGATCTTGTGAGCAGATCGAGCAAACTCAGAGGCTGTTGCTACTTCCCTAAAGGGTGAGGCACCATTTTGCCCCTTCACTCGGGCGCCTAAACACTGAGTCTGACATAGAGGGGTGGGTAAGTAGTGCAACCTCACAGACTTATGTAATGTTAGCAGCTGCAGGAGGAGTAATAGCTGGATTGGTAATTGTGTGTTATCTGCTGTGTAAATGTTCTGTTGTTCCATGTTTTGTGTAATCGGTGTTTTGGGTTAATGCAAGTAACAAGAGAGGACGTTTCTTTCCAGCCACACCCGGCCCCACACCCCGAAAAGGGTGAGAGGTGCCAGAAAGCAAGGGGGACAATTTGAAATCTCTATGTAGTGTTATCTATTGTAAAATCTGGTACTATGTATTTCATAAAGTTTATACCATTCAAAGTTTATAGCATCTAACATCAGCGCATATAATAAGGCCTTCGATGTTTGTATGAGTTTGCTGGGCTGGCCCTGAGATGTATGATTGTACGATTAATCACTGAGTGAGTGTTCAAGCGAGTGAGACGCAGCCAGGCTGCGGAGCAAGCGTGGAGTTCTGATCCGTGTTCTCCACGAGGAGAGCGGTCGGAGACGAGCGAAACGCGTTATAACGTAAAAACATACACGTGAGTGAGTGAGACGTGCAATTGCGCACGAAGCGAGCGCAGAGTCTGAATCCGCGGTTCTGTTCTCCCGTGAGGGTAAACGGCCGGAGACGGACAAAGCGAGTGACAAACTTAGAAACTGTATTATTACACACATGAGCATTAGGCAGAATGTTTAGGTGCAGTTAAGAGGGAGAAAGGGAGAAACAGAGTAAAGGGAAAGTAAGTGAAATGGGAGGAGGAAAAAGTAAACTTTATGAAAAATCCCCTTTGGGATGTATATTAACACACTTGAAAGACATAGTGGGGCAAGGAGGCACGGAGAATACAAAGAAACTAATCAAATATTGCAACCAATGCTGGCCACTTTATAAGCTAGAAAATGAAGCTAAATGGCCCAGTGAGGGTGGAACACTAGACTATGACACGCTTTTACAATTAATGTGTTGTTCCTAAGAAGGGAAGAAAAATGGGATAAAGTTAAATACGCAGATATGCTCTTTGTTCTCCGAAATAACCCTGAATGACAGAGAGATTGCAGACTAATGCCTCCACGAGATCCCATAGTCCTCGCATTAGAGAAGGAAAACAAGAGGGAGAACAAAAATAAATTAAAAAGCTGCTGCTCAGTCTGCAGCATTGGACAAAGGTGTACCAGAAAAAGTAAAACGCGCTAGGGCACAGAACAAGATCTAACTGATATTTTCAAGCCTCCCCCTCAGTCTCAGGAGCAAAATGAGGACTCAAATGAGACCCCTACTCCTCCAGACAGCCCGATATCCTCCCGCACTAAGAAAAAACGGCTGGCGGCAGCAGAGCAGTCAACAGCACCAATTCTGCAGGCACCCCTCCGGGAAGTAGTAGGACCGGATAGTGGGACAATAAGAATTAAGGTACCATTTTCCTATAATGATTTAAGGGAATGGAAGACAGCTGCTCAGGAATATCGCAGCAATACAGTAAGCACCACCCAAAATCTTAGATTCATAATAAAGCAGTACAACCCTGATTGGAATGATATGCAATTATTGCTAGAATGTTAACTGAGACAAAGAAACAATTAGTCATAAAAGCTGCCGAGGATCTTGCAAAAGATCACTATGAGGCTAGGGGAGGAACAAAAGGAAATGGAATTTCTGCTAGATATGGTGGCAACATATTCTGTTTTAAATCAAGCCTTAATGCCTTTAGGAAATTATTACATTGTAGTAAAAGGAGCAACTGGCCAGAGTGAAAAGGCTTACTTTTTGAACCTTTAAAATATAAACTGGGTAAGCAAGTGGGCATTCATAAATTCTTGTATATGCCAAACTCCCCAAAAGCCCTTTTGGGAAGAGATCTATTAGAACAATTGGGAGCCACGATAAAATTCAAGAAAGGTGAAATTACTCTGGAGGTAAATGATCATCAGTATGTACAAATAATGAGCTTGCTTTTAGTTAATATTCCCACAGAAGGAAAAATCGACACGGAAATCACTGACCAGGTGTATCCAGAAGTTTGGGCAACTGATGTACCAGGATGTGCCACAAATGTCCAGCCAGTGGTAAAAGAAATCATAGAAACAAAATAGCAGAGGATCAATACACTGTGGTTGCTAATCCATATACCCTGTTAACCACTCTGACTCCTGATTTGACTTGGTTTACAGTTTTAGATTTAAAAGATGCCTTCTTTTGCCTCCCTCTCCATGAAGCCAGTCAGAAAATCTTTACTTTTGAATGGGAAAATCCCAAGAGTGGTCGAAAGACCCAGCTCACCTGGACGGTGTTGCCACAAGGTTTTAAGAACAGCCCTACGATTTTCAGAAACCAGCCAGCAAAAGACCTAGAGTCATGGGAACCACCACAAGAAGAAAGAAAAGTATTACAATATGTAGACGACTTCCTTACCGTGACTAAGACCAGAGAATCCTGTGTCATCTGGACTGTAAGTTTACTAAATTTTCTTGGGCTCCAGGGGTACCGGGTTTCTCAGAGAAAGGCACAAATAACATTGCAACAAGTTGCAAATCCTGGGTATGAAATCAGTGCTGGTCAGCGTTTCCTGGGTCAAGCCCGGAAAGAAGCCATATGCCAGACCCCCCAACCATAGACTGTGAAAGAGCTACGAACTTTCTTAGGAATGATGGGGTGGTGTCGGCTCTGGATATACAACTATGACTTGCTTGTTAAACCGCTGTATTCTTTAGTAACATCCAGCCAAAATACCTCCAATGGGATACAGAGCATCCCACCAGCTGAAAAAGGCCCTGGTGTCAGCGCCAGCATTGGGACTTCCTGATGTGAGTAAACCATTTTTCTCAGAGAATAGCATTAGGGATACTGGCATGGGACCTGGGACCATGCAGAAGAGCTGTGAGGTACTTTCCAAACAACTGGATGTTGCCACAAAAGGATGGCCCAGTTGCCTGAGGGCAGTGGCAGCAGTCATCTTGAATATTCAAGAGGCCCGGAAGTTTACCTTAGGCCAGAAAATGACGGTTTTCGTGTCCCACACAGTGTCCACAGTCCTTGAAGCAAAAGGGGGACATTGGCTCTCCCGCAGAGGTTCCTGAGGTATCGAGCCATCATGGTCGAACAGGATGATGTTGAAATTATAACTACTAACATTGTTAACCCAGCTTGATTTCTCAGTGGGAACACTGGAGAACGAGTGAATCGTGACTTTCTCGAAACAATTGAGGCGACACACTCCAGCCGCGCTGACTTCAAAGATGCCCCCATGAAGGGGGTAGAACACTGGTTCACAGACGGAAGCAGTTATGTTATGAGTGGAATGCGACATTTGGGATACGCCGTCACCACTTCTGAAAAGGTAATAGAATCGGGACCATTACCAACTGACACCTTGGCACAGAAAGCTGAAATCATAACCCTGACTCGAGCTCTAGAAAGAGCTGAAGGAAAAGCTATCAAGCATGCAGAGAGACTTTAAAACTTTTAATGCAGTACAACTTCCTGAAAAAGTGGCAATTATGCACATCGGCACACCAGAAGGTGAGCACGGAATTGGAAAGAGGGAAGGAACTGGTGGATAGAGAGGCAAAACAGGCTGCTAGAAAAGAGATACAGGTAGAAGGGGCACTAATCCCCAATGGATGTATATCTTTAGAAGGTAAGCCAGAATATACAAAAGATGACCGTAAACTCATTACAGATCTAGAAGGATCATATAATGAGGATGGGTGGGCCATGACACCACACAAAAACTTACAGTTCCTTCTTATATGGTTTGGCCATTAGCCCGAGAAGAACACAAGAAAGGCCATTGTGGGGTGGAAGCATTATACAAATATCTTATCAAAAGTATAGTGGCTCGAAATCTGTATACCGCTGTCAGACAAGTAACTCAGCAATGTGATCTCTGCCTCCAGACTAGTCCAAAGACCATTGCACAGCCAGAAATAGGCCAAATTGGGAAAGGGAATGCTCCAGGACAACATTGGCAAATTGATTTCTCGGAACTTCCTAGAAAAGGGGGGTATCAATATTTGCTTGTACTAACTGATACCTTTTCAGGCTGGCCAGAAACCTTTCCATGTAGAACAGCTAA
The DNA here is from genome assembly GCF_009769465.1 of Tauraco erythrolophus. Lineage (NCBI taxonomy): Eukaryota > Metazoa > Chordata > Aves > Musophagiformes > Musophagidae > Tauraco > Tauraco erythrolophus. The sequence continues at coordinate 170,237 of NW_028238630.1, read as the reverse complement.
AGCTCGAGAAATAACCAAAGCATTACTCCAAGAAATAATACCCAGGTTTGGAGTCCCAGCACTAATATCCTCAGACAGAGGAACCACACTTCATCTCTAAGGTAGTGCAACAAATTAGTCACCATCTAGGAATAGATTGGCAATTACATACTCCATATCGGCCACAATTGAGTGGCCAAGTAGAGAAAATAAATCATTTGATTAAACAACAAATTGTTAAATTGGGACAGGAAACTAATTTGGCTTGGCCCCAATCTATGGGCGGCCTTATGGAGTACAAAAGGGGATGTCTTCACAAATTGGTGAAGAAATTATGACTTCCTATATGGTGGCATGAAGCAAACAACTCAGAGAAATTGAAAAACATATATTTGGAACTCGGAGCAGAGGTCTAGATGGACCTGTACATAATATACAACCTGGAGATTTTGTATATGTCAAGTCTCTTGCAGGAAGAACTTTGGAACCACAATGGGAAGGACCATTCCAAGTACTCCTCACCTCCTACACAGCAATCAAGATCAAGGAGCAGAATGCCTGGATTCATCACACCAGAGTAAAAAGTCCATAGATCTCCATGGAAGGTCACGCAAGTCCAACCAGGGAAATTACTTTTCTAACAGTCATAATTATAATTCAGGGGTGGGAAAGCACTTGTAGCCAGAATGATACTGAGTGGCCTTGGTAGGTATATTGGATCCATGGAGAAATACTCTGCTCAAGAAGGTTTAAATCTATCTACCGTGGTTATGTATGGAAATCAAGAATATTTAAAACAAGAATGGAGTAAGGATACAAAGGGAATTCACCAACTTCAGGGAAATGTAGAAAAAAAATAAATCAAAGTAGGATGCCAAATTATTAATTGCCCCACCCATAAAAAGGCATCCCAAATTACTAAAATTACTATCTCAATTACTCCCACAAATAATGTGCTTCTAAAGAATTAGATTGTTGGCATAATTTCACACTAGTGCAAAACCACTGAAGTGGCTTGTCTCTGAGCCAATAGTGCTATTGGACTTTCATTTAAATTTAAAATAAACGCTGGGCCAGTTACAACAATGCCCGCTGCGATAGTTACACATCATAAAGAGATAAGTCTACCACACGACCTATGCCAGTACCTAAGCTAGAACCCAAAATTTATGAAATTGGTCCATGTGTAATAAGAAACACAGGACAGCAGTAAGTGTTATTCAGCCCAGAATAGTCTCTCAAAAGGGTTGAGTTATCAATGTAGATTAATGTATCAGAAATCCAACCATTGTGTTCTCCTTTCTTACAAACCTTTTATGAAGAATGGGCTACTTGGCTAAGAAAGAGGAAAGGTATTTCTCAAAGACAAAAACCAAGAGACCTGACGGGGCTATTAGAAACAGGGTTGGGAGTTCTGAGTACCATAGACTCAGAAGTAATAATGAACAAGCTGGCCGCTGTCACTAGAGATCTGTCAAAACTGCAATGGCCCTTACAGTCCTCGTTATTGACTTTAGGAGCTCACCAGTGGTTAGCATCACAAATCTTACCAGATTGGGAACAAACAAACATAAGAGACCACAATATAATTGTAGATGTGATCAACGGGCTACAAGCCAATATCTCACTAGCCCTGAGTTGTGTTCAGGCCCAACTATGAATGCAATCAGATACTATAGTATCGCCTCTATTATAAGAGAAGGAGAAGAAGGGATATTTCCCACTGAAATCCGAAAGGTAGTCTGGGATGGTGCCACAAGTGAAAAAGAGAGCTTCAATCCTGGTGGAATATGGTAAATTTTACTTGTAACCCCACCACGCACACAGTTACAGCCTTTGTACTAACCATTTGTAATGTTCTAATAACTGTGATCCATCCCATTACAGCTTTAGAACCCTGCTTTATCCTTTCGAACATAGAACATGGGCCCAAAGGGTAAGAGACAGATGACAAGCTCTAAAATCCTGCATTGTGTGAGAACAAGGATTTCTAAGTGAAAGTAATACCCTATGAGCACAAGATATCTGTCTTGATACTGATCAAAAGGTGTGTCATTTTGAAATTCACCCTGATGTTGGCTCAAAGACAATCATAATATATGCAGGGAAAGGTTGTGCATGTCTACGAACAAAATGTAGCTCCATATTTGTAGAAGAAACGGAAGTAGGCACTAAAAATCATTCAAACTTCTGCATCTGTAATTTCACTCGAATCACGGGATGTGACTTCCACTATTCTGCTCCTGTCACATCCCATCATATTCTAAAATCAGACTATACATTGATCTACGAGTTAATACCCACACCTATAGGAACAAATCTAACTTTGATAAAGAAATTGCTACAGCATCCTGGTTTAAAGCAAATACTGGGCAAATTAGAAAGAGCGGACAGAAAACTCTGGTGACAGTTCATTATGATGCAAACAAGATAAAGAAAATTGTAAAAAGAGAGTAGAGAAGGATGGAGAACATAAATGGTGGGAAGCACTTTTGGATGGTCAGGATTTTTCAATCATCTAATACATCCTGTTATAATACTGTTAATAGCTACAGCTGCCTTGATGCTGTTACTAACACTGCTGTACGTATGGATTTGGTGTGTGTTTCGAAGGGTCTCTTCAATGCACAAAGCGTTATATCAATCGGGAAACTTAGGCAAGTAAAAGAATTTACTTGATTTAATAGAAAAGGGGGGACTGATACGGGGATAGGTATAGGAGTAGGCATAAGACTACATAAGACTATATTAGCTATTATTTCTATGGATAGGGATAAGAATAGGCGTAAGACTCTGGGAAATACATAGCTCTGTGAAATAGCTCTGTGAATTGCTAGAAGTTATCAAATACTAATCCCTGCTTTGAAACACTAACTACCCGAAAAGAAGGCCGGTAAGAGAGACAAAATAAATGATGGCAAGGTTGTAACTCATGACCCATAGGGAGAAAAACAGACAAAGAGGAGAGATAAGGACTAACGAGAACTAACATTTGTCTTCAAGCAATAACAAGTAGGAGACAACCAGGCATCCACTCAAGGCCAGGGAAACGGTTTGGCTCTACAGGCCCAGCCAAAACAAGAGTTTTAGAGTTTTAGGGAAGAAGTGAAAACACAGAGCGAGGAAGACCTACGGCCTTCATCCCAAAGACCCCTGCCCACGACCACCAGGAGGAGGCGTGTCAAGGAGGAGCCTGAGGCGGATCCTGAGGCGGGGGCTATGGAAATGATCTCCTGGGAGAGACTGCCCTTTTGAGGGAGGGGGTGATGACTATGTCTGTATAAATACAAGAAAAACTGCTACGGCGGGTGTGCACGTTTGTGGTGGAGCGATCCCCCGTGCACCCAGCGCTGCAATAAACATACCTACTTTACAACTTTCCAAGTTGTGGAGTCTGTTTCCGCAAATCATAATGTTGTTCATAAGAAGGGAAGAAAAATGGGATGAAGTTAAATATGCAGATATGTTCTTTGTTCTCCGAAATAACCCTGAATGATGGAGAGATTGCGGACTAATGCCTCCATGAGATCCTATAGTCCTCGCATTAGAAAAAGAAAACAAGAGGGAGAACAAAAATAAATTAAAAAGATGCTGCTCAGCCTGCAGCATTGGACAGAGGTGTACTAGAATAAGTAAAACCCACCAGGACTCAGAACAAGATCTAACCAATATTTTCATGCCTTCCCCTCAGTCTCAGGAGCAGAATGAGGATTCAAATGAGACCCCTACTCCTCCAGACAGCCCGATATCCTCCCACACTAGGAAAAAACAGCTGGCAGCAACAGAGCGGCCGGCAGCAACAATTTTGCAGACACCCCTCTGGGAAGCAGTAGGACCGGGACGGTGGGACAATAAGAATTAAGGTACCATTTTCTTATAATGACTTAAGGGAATGGAAAATAACTGCTCAGGAATATCACAGCGATCCAGTAAGCACGACCCAAAATCTTAGATTCATAATAATGCATCACAACCCTGATTGGAATGATATGCAATTATTGTTAGAATGTTTAACTGAGACAAAGAAACAACTAATCATAAAAACTGCTGGGGAATCTAGCACTGTGAGGCTAGGGGAGGAAAAAAAGGAAATGGAATTTTTGCTAGATATGGAGGCAATATATTCAGTTTTAAATCAGGCCTTGATGTCTTTAGGAAATGATTACATTGTAGTAAAGGGAGCAACTGGTCAGAGCAAAAAGGCTTACTTTTTGAACCTTTAAAATATAAACTGGGTAAGCAAGTGGGCATTCATCAATTCTTGTATATGGCAAACTCCCCAAAAGTCCTTTTGGGAAGAGATCTATTAGAACGATTGGGAGCCACGATAAAATTCAAAAAAGGTGAAATTACTCTGGAGGTAAATGATCATCAGTATGTACAAATAATGAACTTACTTTTAGTTAATGTTCCCACAGAAGGAACAATCACAGAAATCACCGACCAGGTATATCCCGGAGTTTGGGCAACTGATGTTCCAGGATGTGACAAAAATGCCCAGCCGGTGGTAATAAATTTGAAAAACGAACACAGAGCAGTAAGAATTAAACAATACCTACTAAAAAAAGAAGATAGGGAAGGGATTCGTCCAATCATAGAACGATTCCTAGAGTTCGGTTTATTAAGAGAATGTGAATTAGAGTTTAATACTCCTATCCTCCCAGTACAAAAACCAGATGGCACCTATAGGATAGTTCAAGATCTGAGAGCCATTAACAAAATAATAGAAGATTATTAGCAACCTGTGGTTGCTAATCCATATACCCTGTTAACCACCCTGACTCCTGATTTGACTTGGTTTACAGTTTTAGATTTAAAAGATGTCTTCTTTTGCCTCCCTCTCCATGAAGCCAGTCAGAAAATCTTTATTTTTGAATGGGAAAATCCCAAGACCGGTCGAAAGACTCAGCTCACCTGGACGGTGTTGCCACAAGGTTTTAAGAACAGTCCTAGGATCTTCAGGAACCAACTAGCAAAAACTTGGACCTTATCGCGACCAAGACCGGAGAATCCTGTGTTATCTGGACGGTAAGTTTACTATATTTTCTTGGGCTCCAGGGGTACCAGCTATCTCAGAAAAAGGCACAAGTGACATTACAACAAGTTACATACTTTGGGTATGAAATTAGTGCTGGTCAGCGTTTCCTAGGACACTCCCGGAAAGAAGCCATATGCCAGACCCCCGCCCACAGACTGTGAAAGAGCTACGAACTTTCTTAGGACTGACAGGGTGGTGTCTGCTCTGGATGTACAACTATGGCTTGCTTGTTAAACCGCTGTGTTCTACAGTAACATCCAGCCAAAAGTACCTCTAGTGGGATACGGAATTGAACCGAGCATTCCATCAGCTGAAAAAGGCCCTGATGTCAGCGCCAGCATTAGGACTCCCTGATGTGAGTAAACCATTTTTCTTATTTTCCCATGAGAAGCAGGGATACTGGGACCATACAGACAAGCTGTGGTGTACTTTTCCAAACAACTGGATGCCGCCACAAAAGGATGGCCCAGTTGCCTGAGAGCGGTAGCAGCAGTCATCCTGAATATCCAAGAGGCCCGGAAGTTTACCTTGGGCCAGAAAATGACTGTTTTCGTGTCCCACACAGTGTCTGCGGTCCTTGAAGCAAAAGGGGGACATTGGCTCTCCCCACAGAGGTTCCTGAGGTATCAAGCCATCATGGTCGAACAGGATGATGTTGAAATTATAACTACTAACTTTGTTAATCCAGCTTTATTTCTCAGTGGGAACGCCGATGGATCATGACTGTCTCGAAACAATTGAGGCCATGCACTCCAGCCACACTGACCTCAAAGATGCCCCATGGAGGGGGTAGAACACTGGTTCACAGACGGAAGCAGTTATGTTATGAGTGGAAAGTGACATTTGGGATACGCCATCACCACTTCTGAAAAGGTAACAGAATCGAGACCATTACCAGCTGACACCTCAGCACAGAAAGCCAAAATCATTGCCCTGACTCGAGCTCTAGAAAGAGCTCAAGGAAAAGTCGTGAATATTTGGACTGATTCTAAAGACGCCTTTGGAGTTGTACATGCCCAACGAGCATTATGGAAAGAGAGGGGACTGCTAAATTCCCAGGGAAAAGCTATCAAGCATGCAGAAGAGATTTTAAAACTTTTCAATGCAGTACAACTTCCTGAAAGAGTGGCAATTATGCACATCAGGGCACATGAGAAGATGAGCACAGAATTGGAAAGAGGGAATGAACTGGTGGATAGAGAGAAAAAAGAAAAATGAGAGAGAATGTGGGGACCCTCCGGAAAGATATGGGTGACCTGGTTGCTGAGGACATGGAGAAGGCTGAAATATTCAACAACTTTTTTGCCTCAGTCTTCACTGGCAACCACTCGAACCACACCACCCAAATCACAGAGGATGCTGGCTGGGTCTGGGAGAGTTCCCAAAGCAGCGAATGTCAGCTCTTCTGAAATCGAGGGTTTCAAGCTTGCTGAGTTTCCCCCTCTTAGCTGCCCTTAGGATCTCAAACTCCGCCATCTCATGGTCACTGCAGCCAAGGCTACCCACGAGTTCAACACTACCTACCAGCCCTTCCCTAGCGACCAGAATGAAGTCTAACATGGCACCTCTCCTCACTGGTTCCTCTGTCACTTGGATAAGGAAGTTATCGTTAATGCATTCCAGGAATCCCCTGGATTGCTTGTTCCCTGCTGTGTTGTTTTTCCAACTGATATAAGGGTGGTTAAAATCCCCCATGAGGACCAGGGCTTGTGAACGAGCAGCAACTCCCATCTGCCTATGTAGGGCCTCATCCACTTGGTCCTCCTGATTGGGTGGTCTGTAGCAGACTCCCACTGTAAAGTCTCCTACCCTTCCTTTCACCCTGGCCCACAGGCACTCGGTTCTTTCGTCATCACTTGCCAGGGGGAGCTCCATGCATTCTAGCCGTTGGCTGACATAGAGGGCAACACCCCCTCCTCGTCTCCCCTGCCTGTCCTTCCTGAACAGTTTATACCCCTCGAGTACAACACACCAATCACAGGAGTCTTTTCACCATGTATCTGTGATGCCGATCAGGTCATAGCACTGCAGGCTCACTAGCATCTCCAGCTCCTCTTGTTTATTGCCCAAGCTGTGGGCATTCATACAGAGGCATTTGAGTTGGGTCCCTGATGAGGTACCTGGAGCCCCCGATGATGCTCAGATGTTTCCACAGTAACCAAACCCTCAACAACCCCTGTGCTCCATCCGCAACCCGGCATGACACCTTGATCCCTTGCTAATTCACAAGACTGCACGATCTTGCTAGTGCATTCCTCCCCCACAAGCACTGGCATATTGCATTCTGGCTCCCTTCCAGTGATCCTGATCTCAACCCTCATTACTGACTTTAGGAGCTCACCAGTGGTTAGCATCACAAATCTTATCAGACTGCGAACAAACAAACATAAGAGACCACAACATAATTGTAGATGGGTTTGACGGGCTACAAGCCAATGTCTCGCTAGCCCTGAGTTGTCTTCAGGCCCAATTATGGATGCAATCAGTAACCACCTCTATTATAAGAGAAGAAGAAGGGATATTTCCCACTGAAATCTGAAAGCTGGTCCGGGATGGTGCCGCAAGTAAAGAAAGAGAGCTTCAATCCTGGTGGAATATGGTAAATTTTACTTATAACCCCACCATGCACACAGTTATGGCCTTTGTACTAACCATTTGTAATGCTCTAATAACTGTGATCCATCCCACCATAGCTTTAGGGATATACCATGACAGAACCTTGCTTTATCCTCTCGAACACAGAACATGGGCCCAAAGGGTAAGAGACAGATGGCAAACAGGAGATCTAGAATCCTGCATTGTGCGAGAACAATGAGGATTTCTATGTGAAGGTAATACCATACGAGCACAAGATATCTGTCTTGATACTGATCAAAAGGTGTGTCATTCCGGAATTCGCCCTGATGTTGACTCAAAGACAATCATAATATATGCAGGGAAAGGTTGTGCAAGCTTACGAACAAAATGTTCGTAATGAACGAAGCGTTATATCAATCGGGAAACTAACGAAAGTAAAAGAATTTACTTGATTTAATAGAAAAGGGGGGACTGACAGGGGGATAGGTATGGGAGTAGACATAAGACCATATAAAACTATATTAGCTGTTATTTCGATGAATAGGTATAAGAATAGGCATAAGACTACATAAGACTGTGAAATACATAGCTCTGTGAAATAGCTCTGCAAAATGTTAGAAGTTATCAAATATTAATCCCTGCTTTGAAATACTATCTACCTGAAAAGAAGGCCAGTAGAAAGATAAAAAAAATGCTAGCAAGGTTCTAACTTGTGACATGTAGGGAGAAAGAAAAGACAAAGAGAAGAGATAAGGACTAACAAGAACTACCTTTTGTCTTCAAACAATAACAAGTAGGAGACAACCAGGTGTCCACTCAAGGACAGGCCAGGCTGGGAACCGATTTGGCTCTGCAAGCTCAGTCAAAACAGAAATTCTAGGGAAGAAGTAAAAAATACACAGTGAGGAAGACCTACAGCCTTCATCCTGAAGACTCCGGCTTACGACCACCAGGAGGTGTGTCGAGGAGAAGCCTGAGGTGGATCCTGAGGCGGGGGCTATGGAAATGATCTCCTGGGAGAGACTACCCTTTGGGGGAGGGGGTTATGAGAATGTCTGTATAAATATAAGAAAAACTGCTACGGCGGGTGTGCATGTTTGTGGTGGAGCGATCCCCTGTGCACCCAGCGCTGTAACAAACATACCTACTTCACAACTTTCCAAGTTGTGGAATCTATTTCCGCACGTCAACGTCACAGACACCAGAGCCCATCATGGCCTGGTGTCCTTGGACACCACCCCTCGGGTACTTGTCCCGGTGATGCCACAGGCGCCAGAGCGCATCACAGACTGGCACCCCAGTCACTGTCCCATGGGTACTCATCCCAGTGATGTCACAGGCACAAGAACGCATCATGGCCTGGCGTCCTGGTCACCGCCTCATGGGGACTCCTCCCGGTGATCTCACAGGCACCAGAACGCATCCCAGCCTGGAGCCCCTGGTCACCACACCACTGGGATTTGTCCCGGTGATGTCACAGGCCACAGAGCGTATCCCAGCGTGGCGCCCCTTTTTCACTGCACCACGGGGACTCATCCTGGTGATGTCACAGGCACCACAGCGTTTCCCAGACTGGCACACCTGGTCACTGACCCATGGGGACTCGTCCTGGTGATGTCACAGGTGCCAGAGTGCACCCCATTCTGTCACTCCTGACCCATGCCCCGTGGGGACCTGTCCTGGTGATGTCACAGTCGCCAGAGTGCATACCAGCCTGGCACACCTGGTGTCTGCCCCGTGGGGACTCGACCCAGTGATGTCACAGGCGCCAGAGCACTTACAAGCTTGTCGCCCCTGGTTAGCGCCCTAAGGGGACTCGTCGCAGTGGTGTAACAGGCGCCAAAATGTGACACAACCTGGCACCACTGGTCACCGCCCCACGGGGACTCGTCCCGGTGATGTCACAGGCGCCAGAGCGCATCACAGACTGGCACGCCTGGTCACTGCAGCACAGGGACTCATTGCAGCGATGTCACAGGTGCCAAAGCGCAACACAACCTGGCACCTCTGGTCACCGTCCCACAGGGACTCGTACTGGTGATGTCACAGGCGCCTGAGTGCACCCCATCCTGAACTGCAGAGGATGTGTGCTTCTGGTGACATAGGAAACTGCAGAGGCCAGAGCCCCAGTTTTCTTGGTGCATTCACTAGTGGGCAAAGGGCTAGTGAGAACAAGTCAAGATTTTTCTGTCACGGCACCTTTGGTTTGGGAGAAATCATTGGACATTTAGGAATCTAGAGCTGTGTTTTTGCGCAAATGAGAGAAAAGTGCTTCAGGTTACTAAGGAAAGTGCAGAGGCCAGAGCTGCAGTTCTCTTCTTGCATTCTCTAGAGGGCAAAGGGCTAGTGAGAACCAGCCAAGATTTTCCCTCCTGGCACCTTTGCTATGGGAGGAATCACTGGATGTTTAAGAATTTGGAGGTGGGCTTTTGCGCGAATGAGAAAGTGAAGGGTGCTTTAGGGTGACATAGGAAAGTGCAGAGGGCAGAGCCCCGGTTCTCTGTGTGCATTCAATACTGGGCAAAGGAATAGTGAGAACCAGCCAAGGTTTTCACTCCTGGCACCTTTGGTTTGAGAGGAATCACTAGAAGTTTAGGAATCCAGGGGAGGGCTTGTGCGCGAATGAGCTGAAAGCTGTAGTCCCAGGGAATGCTGGGAGCTGTAGTCCTGGGGTACAATGGGTGCTGTAGACTCCTGGCATTCTGGGAGCTGTAGTCCCAGGACATGCTGGGAGCGCTTGTCCTGGGGATTGCTGGAAGCTGTAGTCCAGTGGCATGCTGGGAGCTGTAGCACCGGGTCATGCTGGGAGCTGTAGTCCAGTGACATGCTGGGAGTTGTAGCACCGGGGCATGATGGGAGGTGTAGTCCCAAGGGATGCTGGGAGCTGGAGCCCCAAGTCATGCTGGGAGGTGGAGCCCCGGGGACAATGGGAGCTGCAGTTCTGGGACCTGCTGGGAGTTGTAGTCCCGGGCTATGCTGTGAGCTGTAGTACCATGCATGCTGGGAGCTGTAGTCCCATGGCATGCTCGGAGGTGCAGTCCTGGGGCACAAGGGGAGCTGCAGTCCCGAGGCATTCTGAGAGCTGTATTCAGAGGCATGCTGGGAGCTGTAGTACCGTGCATGCTGGGAGCTATAGCCGCAGCACAATTGGAGCTGTAGTCCTTGGACGCGCTGAGAGCTGTAGCCCTGGGGCACAATGGGAGCTGTAGTCCCTGGGCATGGTGGGAGCTGTAGTCAAGGGAACATGGCAGGCACTTTACTTTCATGGCATGCTGCAAGCTGTAGTCCCGGGGCATGCTGGGAGCTGTATTCACGAGCATGCTGGGAGGTGTAGTCCCGGGGAACAATGGGAGCTGTAGTCCCAGGCATGCTGAGAGCTGTAGTCCCATGGCATGCTCGGAGGTGCAGTCCCAGGCACAAAGGGAGCTGTAGTCCCGAGGCATTCTGAGAGCTGTATTCAGTGGCATGCTGGGAGCTGTAGTCCTGTGCCATGCTGGGACCTGTAGCCGCGGGGCATGCTGGGAGCTGTAGTCCCAGGCCATGCTGTGAGCTGTAGTCCCATGGCATGCTGGGAGCTATACTCCCGGGGCATGGTGGGAGCTGTAGTCCCGGTGCACAATTGGCATTATAGTCCCATGGCATGCTGGGAGCTGTAGCCCCAGGGCATGTGCTGTTACACGGCCATGTTCATTCCCGCAGCATGCTGGGAACTGTCCTTTCCCCATGTTCAGCTTCCTGGGTTTCACATTGGTCCCCAGAGGCACAGCCTCTGCTCCGGCTGCAGCCTGGCTGGGGTGAGGGCTGGGGGTGTCGGTGGGGATCTCCAAACCGCCTGGTGTGGTGGGCTCCCAGTCATCTGGATCCAGGCCCTGCTGTGGCAGCCCTGGGGGCAACCTGAGGGCTGGGAAGGGGAAGGAGACAGAGAGACCCCCACAGGCACCGGACACCCTGACTGCCAGAGCTCCCAGAGCCACCCCAGCATTTTTAGTTTCTACGATAATAGAAGCGGTGTTCTGTTGACGCTTACAGGGCTTTCCCTATTGGAAAAGCTCCCTTTTCAGGGACTGGGAATACTCAGCTGCCTGAGCAACTGACATCATCTACCTGGACTTATCCAAAGCATTTGATACTGTTCCACACGACATCCTTATCTCTAAACTGGAAAGACATGGTTTTGATGGATGGACCACTTGGTGGATAAGGAATTGGCTGGATGGTCGCACTGAAAGAGTTGTGGTCAACGGTTCAATGTCCACGTGGAGGCCTGTGACGAGTGGTGTTCCTCAGGGGTCAGTACTAGGATCAGTGCTATTTAACATCTTTGTTGGAGGCATGGACAGTGGGATTGAGTGCACCCTCAGCAAGTTTGCAGGTGACACCAAGTCGTGTGGTGTTGTGGACATGCTGGAGGGAAGGGATGCCATCCAGAGGGACCTTGACAGACTGGAGAGATGGGCCTTTGTGAACCTCATGAAGTTCAACAAGGCCAAGTGCAAAGTCCTGCACATGGATCGGGGCAATCCCATGCACAAGTACAGGCTGGGCAGAGAATGGATTGAGAGCAGCCCTGAGGAAAAGGACTTGGGAGTGCTGGTGGATGAGAAGCTTAACAGGAGCCAGCAATGTGCGCTGGCAGCCCAGAAAGCCAATCGTATCCTGGGCTGTATCAAAAGAAGTGTGGCCAGCAGGTTGAGGGAGGTGATTCTGCCCCTCTACTCAGCTCTCATGAGACCCCACCTGGAATACTGTGTTCAGCTCTGGAGTCCCCAACACAAGAAGGACATGGACCTACTGGAACGAGTCCAGAGGAGGGCCACGAAGATGATCAGAGGGCTGGAGCACCTCTGCTATGAAGACAGGCTGAGAGAGTTGGGACTGTTCAGCCTGGAGAAGTGAAGGCTCCAGGGTGATCTTGTAGCAGCTTTCCAGTACCTAAAGGGGTCCTACAGGAAAGCTGGAGAGGGACTTTTTACAAGGGCATGTAATGATAGGACAAGGGGCAATGAATTTAAACTGAAAGAGGGGAGATTTTAATTAGATATAAGGAAGAAATTTTTTACATTGAGGGTGGTGAGGCAGTGGAACAGGTTGCCCAGAGAAGTTGTGAATGCCCTTCCTGAACGCTGTATAGAAAGACCGCATTTCCCTCTTTCTATTTTGATTAAGAGAACGTATCTTGTCTTAGTGTTTTATGCTTGTCTGGATATTATTCAGGACTCTTCTCATTTGTTAGCAAACTGTTCCCATGCATCATGGTATTTTACAATACTCAAAGCATGAGCAAGCAAAAGCTGACAACAAAGTAACAAAAGAAAAGCAGCCATGAGAAAAGTGACCCTTTGTGCTTCTTGAAGCAGCAAATATCCTATCAGAGCTTCACAAGCAGCAGGATAATCCATCAACAAGAAAAATCCATCAGGGCTATAAAATGCAGAGACCGCATCAGGAATTCATTGAAATGCAGTTTGTCAGGGGTTGGGAGAGGGTTCTGGAGGAGCGTCACTGCACTCTTGTCATGTATGTTCCTTAGGGATCTTCTTTGGGGTGGTTGGAGAGAGGTTGGTATGTTATATGGGCAATTAATCTGACCTGTAGAGTCGTTTTTATGCTCTTCCATACCAAGAGAGCACCTGATACCTAGCAGCTGCCCTCTTCCATTGCTTGAGCTGTATTTTATACATTAATACAGTTCAGGATATGGCTTCTCTTTTGCTTTGTGGCACTGTACAGCAGAAATTGTCTGTCATATATTAGGGTAGCAATTGTGGAGTTGCAGTCCTCTACTAAATGGTATGTTTCCAAATTGCAGTTCACTGTGATGGCCTTTCTCTTAGTATATGATCCACCGTGTCAAACTTTAGTAGTGAAATTCAACTGTTAATGTGGGCAAATGAGGATTATTGTGCCTGATGTAAGAGAAGATCTGAACGGGAGGCTGGGGAACAAATAATAGTACAATAATAGAGATATAAGATACATTACATGACAGCGAAGACTGGCTGTGATTTACTGAATGATCAGTTGTTCTATGTATCATTAGTAATGCAAATGTGCACAGAAAAAAGTGGTAACTACAGATCACCTAATGTTGATCTGGAAACCTGAGGTGAGATTTGTCATTTAAGATCAGTAATGGAAGCAGTGAGGACTGCAGATTCTGCTGGAGATGAGGAAGAAGCGATCAGAGAAGAGAGCATAGGTGTTTATTGCACATCCTCTCTGCTTTCTTCTGTGTCTGATCAAGCTCTTGTAAATGTATTGGCCACCACCACGGCAATTCTTTCTTTAAAAAAAAGTTGTGTGTTTTCTGGATTGGAGGGTCATCGTTTGCTCCTTAATAATTTAAAGCATCTTTTCTTAAATTGTCATCTCTGTGTTTGATGGACTGGTGGGTCTTCTCGAGACTTCAAAACCAGGCCAGAGCATCACCCTTCTTGACTTTGCTCCGGTGTCTGCCTGGTGACCAGCTGCAGTCCTTGGGATGCTTGGAATGGGTCTACAGTAAACCAGGACCACACGAAACAATTGCTGATAAGTGAAGAGCTTTATTGTAGTGTCTTCCTGCAGTTTCTATAGCTTTCTTAGTAAAATGCTCAGTGTTCTGCTTTAAACAGGTTTTCAGGCTTTTGAGAGTCTGTCAATGACAAAGGGGTTTTTTTCCACAACCCTCCAGCAGATATTAATGAGAACAGAGGTTCAGGCAAACGTTTGTCACTGTCAGCTGTTGTTTCTGCAGGAACGCGATGGTGGAATATCAGCAGCACAAAGGCACGCCTGAGTTCTTGGGAAGTATATAGGCTGTATAGCGTGGAAAGTAGAAAATTCAGTCAACTTCTTGGAAAAGAGAAGCAGTTGAGCCTGTTGCATTGGAGCTGTGTTGAGATCAAAATATTTGTAGCAGAATTGAAACTGAGCAATGTACTGTGCTGTTTCAGACCTGTATTTAACTGTGATAAAATGGTAATTTATACTTAATGGTTATGTTCTGGCAGCTCATCTACTTACGAAGAAGGTTGATCTTTTGCTCTGCTGAGTCAGAAACTTACTCCAGCACTCTCAAATGGAAATTGTTGGAACAAAAAACCCCCCAAAACCAAGCAAAACCCACCTTATTTACCCCATGACTCACTTTCCCCACCTATGATAATAACAATTGCTTTGCACATGTACCCTGAGACTTTTAAGTCGTATTCTATATAAATTATTTGGTGCAGAAATTAATATAATACTAAAAAGTTCTTAGACTTTATATTTTTAAAATGCCTTTTGCTTATAAACAATTGTAACTTTGCTAAAAAAAAAAAAAACCAAAAAAAGAAAATGAAGAACAGCACTAAAGAAAAATTGAACAAGTTTTTAAAGAATCTTTTTTTTTTTTTTTCCAATTAGGGAATTCCATCTAATTTTTTAGGAAATACATTGTGCATATTTTAATCCTACCATGTAACAATATTGGAAAATACCTCTCTGCTCATCTTTTTCTGACCATGTTTTGAGATTTCAGTGCTGGAGTGAAATGAAGGCAGGATAAGAATGTAGACTTTGACATTATGGTAAAAAAAGTTTTGTTTTATTTTTAAATGCCACCCAGGTACATCTTGGGTAGATTCATATCATTGAGATATGAATGTTACCTCTTTGAAGAAGAGACTTTTTGTTACTTGGACTAAACACGTAGTTCCATAAGCTTTACACTTATGTATCTGCAATCCAGTTCGCTGTCTCTTCCTGCCCCTCTTTGCAGAGGAACAACCGAGTAACATCCTTGTAATGATTCTCCCTCTGGTTTCACATCCTAACAGTGAGGAGGTGGGAATCTCATGTGGCTTCAATGAGTCTTGAGTATTTGTTCTATTCCTTGTGTTTAGCACCCCGCTCACCTGACAGTGAGAGTCAGTAGATACGTTTTGGAATTAGTTCTGTTTCAGGTTTCATACTTCAATATGGTTTCTTCCAAGCTACCCTTTCTTTCTGGAACAAACAGGGTTTCTTAAACTTTGTTCCTACACTTCTCAAATACCAACTGAGTGTCATGGATCATGCTTAACTTTTCTAACTTGACACTTAGTTATGGTTTTGTGGTGTTGGATGCTTTGTATAGCATCCCATCACATGAAAAATGTGGGTTTCTTTTTAAATTTGGAGGTGCTTATATGTTTGGGGGTTTTTTTTGGGTGGAGAGAGTTGGTTTGGGGCATGGGGGGTTTGCCGGGGGGAGTTTTTTGTCTGTCTTGAATTACTGTCAGACTGTGGTAAGCTTGGTGTCATTAGATGTTTGCTGTATGAGTTGTCATATACTGTTTTGTAGTTGGGTAAGTTGAAACATAGTCATATTCACTTCAAGCTTATCTCATTGTGTTTCTTTTTGTCACCTCAGATAAGCATTCTTGTTGCGCATCACAAGAAGCTTCTTTCAAAGCTTCTATTTTGTATTGACCAAATACTTCTTTCAGTTTCGTGAGCATTTGCTGAAATCTGTATGATGTTTTGCACCTTGGTGACTCTAAAATGATTTCTCCTGAATGGTCTGCTTTCATTTTAACCAATTTCTGCCCAGAAGTACCACCTTGAAAGTCCTTTGGAAAGCTGCACATATTAGTTATGCAACCCTAGTATTTCTTTTACAGGTTGTAGAAAAATATGGTGTCAGAAAAAGCATTGTGAGACAGTGTTGGAGATGCATGAGTTTCCATCTGTTGAGATCCAGAGCACTTTGCTATTCTCAAAAGACTTTGGACAGTGCGTGCCTGACAACAGTTTTGGACTTTCACAGTGTTTTTCTTTTCATACTGGTGTTATCCTGTAATATCCTTAAATAGTGTTACTTGTGGTGAGTTAGATTAGCTTAGCTTTTTCAGTGTTTTAACAGTCCTGGGACTTCCTGATAGTCTCGTCCTGGGTAGTTTCGCCTGAGCAGTTACATCTTCCTGCCTTGAGAGGTTTTGAACATGTTGCTTCTTGAAGACTACTGATGCATGATTGGGGATGGTGCATGTTGGGATGTCTGATGAGGTTACTGTCAATTCCTGTCCACCATGCTGCTGCTGCTATGCAGAGAGCTGAGCTGCTCTTGAGGCAGCTCCTGGTTGGCCACAGTTTCCATCAGAGAATCAGTTTTGTGTTGTTTTATTATTTTTTTGTTTTCCTGAATTGCCATATTTTTTGAAACTTTTTTAAGTGAGGATGGGTAGACCTGTCAAGGTGGTAGTCTCAGCAGCTATTATGACACTGTCATCTTTCAGTTTAAAGTCATTGCCCCTTGTCCTATCACTACACGCCCTTGTAAAAAGTCCCTCTCCAGCTTTCCTGTAGGCCCCCTTTAAATACTGGAAGGCTGCTATAAGATCACCCCGGAGCCTTCTCTTCTCCAGGCTGAACAGCCCCAACTCTCTCAGCCTGTCTTCATAGCAGAGGTGTTCCAGCCCTCGGATCATCTTCGTGGCCCTCTTCTGGACCTGCTCCAGTAGCTCCATATCCTTCTTTTGTTGGGGACTCCAGAGCTGAACACAGTATTCCAGGTGGGGTCTCACAAGAGCAGAGGGACCAGAATCCTCTCCCTCGACCTGCTGCTTCTATGGAAAGCAACTTCTGTCATCTCTCTGCCTCCCATTATGGCATGGATAGAGGTGAAAAAAAGTCAGTTTCTGCCCTCTGTTGGGATGTTACCGTGTTATGTAGGACCATAAAATGTGTTGTGGGGTAGTGCTTCTTATTAAACAGTATTAAGATGTACATGTATATATTTTCTTAAGGGATAAAAATATCAAGATACCACTACTTTCTGAACTTTATATTGTGTTGTAAGTAGTTAAGCCTCAGGTTTAATTCACTGATTACTCAGCCTGTGCCTGTCTGGCCCATGCTTTGATATGCAGCTTTGATTCCGAAGCAAGGAAAAGGTTTACCTTTCTTTGGAGCATCAAGCATGATCCCAATCCAGAGACAGATTGGTGGGCCGGGTGCTCTTGCTGTTGCTCAGCACTTTCTCAGATATCATCCTGGTGGGACTGTTCCTGTGCTGAGAATTTAGTTGTTTAAGGATTAATGGCTTGATAAAAGTCGATTAATGGATTTTGGTTCAAAAAGGAGTTTCACTTCACATCAAATTGTTGGAAAAGCAGCCTTCTGTTCATTGAATCCATAAAGTGAATTCAGCCTGCTTTCTAGGCCCACTCAGGCACTTTTACCTTCTAAATTATTTAATATTTCCAGGAGCTTAAAACATTTGCTCTCTTCTTACAGTGCATTGCAATTTGGGGGTTTTGATCCAATTCTAGAGGTCTTCTGTTCCCTGCAGGGAGCTGAGAGAGACAATTGAGTTTGGTGGATTTAATCTGCATTGCAATGTGTGTACTGGTGAGGCAAGTGAGTATTTTTTTTGAGACTCACCATTTGATTTAACATGGCTGCAGGTAGATGGATTGTAAGCCCAAGATGGTCCCTTTCAACTTGAATTTCTTATGATACTCTGTCTGAATGCTCTGAGCATCACAGTCGCTGATGGCAAATCTTTTACTGACTTTTTCAGTCCTTTGACTGAAGTGGAGTTATAACAGCTTATACCAGTTGAGACTCTGCCTTCTAAAGTATTCACATGTGCACCCTTTTGGGTTCTGACTTTCAGGCAAAAACATACGAGAAACTCCAAAGCAGTCAGTTGTATTTTGCAGCTGATTTTTCCATATGGTGTAGCTGTGAGAAAATGTGGCTGCAAGCTGATGTTCCTATAGTTTCCAACTGCTTAAATAGATAATTTGAAGGATATTAGGAACTGATAAATGTGGAGCGTTTCCAAAATCTTCAGGCTACTGAAGGTCTCCTGGGCAACAGCTTTTTAACAATAAAGTATGTGCTATAGTGTAGCACAGATTTTATTGCAAATCCTAGGAGCTGTGAAGTTGAACTTGCGACACAGTCAGAGATAAAGCAAAGCAACCCATTTTGTTTTGTCTGTTCTGAGTTTTTCGAAGGGTGTTGATATAAGATAAAAAAAGTTCATTTTTGATATATTTGTCAAAGAAACAGTTGAGATTCACAGCAGACTGCAAGACACACTAGCCAAGCTAAACAAAATAACTAATGCTGTTATTTTTTAGTAGTCATTCACCTGCAAAATGTTAAAATGTTAAAATATTTAGAAAACTGTTTGCAGAGGTAGTAAGCCATTTATGTAAGGACATAGCTTTTCTGCAAGTCTAGACTGGCCTCACCTGAATGGTTTCCAGTGGAGGTGCACCATTCTTAATTATACTTCTTTGTGTCTGTGCTGGGTTTGTGTGGCAAGGTATTGGTAGCTGGAGGGCTACAGAGTTGGCTTCTGTGAGAAGCTGCTAGAAGCTTCCCTTATGTCCGATAGGACCAGTGCCAGCCAGTTCCAAGATGGACCCGCTGCTGGCTAAAGCCGAGCCTATCAGCAATGGTGGTAGCACCTCTGGGATAACATAGTTAAGAATGGGAAAAAGTTGCTGCACAAGAGCAACTGCAAGCAGAGAAAGGAGTGAGGATGTGAGAGAAACAGCTCTGCAGACACCAAGGTCAGTGAAGGAGGAGGAGGTGCTCCAGGTGCTGGAGCAGAGATTTTCCTGCAACCTGTGGTGAAGACCATGGTGAGGCAGGCTATTCTCCTGCAGCCCACGGAGGTCAACAAGTGGAGCAGATATCCACCTGGAGCCCATGCAGGACCCCATGCAGGAGCCCGCAGGAAGCTGTGACCCTGTGGGAAGCTTGCATTGGAGAAGTGTCCTGGCAGAACCTGTGGGTCTGTGGAGAGAGGAGCCCACACTGGAGCAGGTTTGCTGGCAGGACCTGTGACTCCATGGGGGACCAATGATGGAGCAGTTAATGAAGAACTGAAGCCCGTGGAAAGGACTCATGTTGGAGAAGTTCATGGAGGACTGTCTCCCATGGGAGGGACCCCATGCTGGTGCAGAGGAAGAGTGTAAGAAGTCATAGAATCATAGAATCATAGAATCGTTAGGGCTGGAAGGGACCTTCAAAGGTCATCTAGTCCAACCCCCCTGCAAGGAACAGGGATATCTCCAACTAGATCAGGTTGCTCAGGGCCTCATCCAACCTGGCCTTGAATGTCTCCAGGGATGGAGCATCCACCACCTCTCTGGGCAACCTGTTCCAGTGTTCTACAACTCTCATGGTAAAAAATTTTTTCCTAATATCCAACCTGAATCTACCTCCCTCTATTTTAAAACCATTACCCCTTGTCCTATCACAACTGGCCCTCCTGAACAGCCTCTCCCCATCTTTCTTGTAGGCCCCCTTGAGGTACTGGAAGACCGCTATAAGGTCACCCCGGAGCCTCCTCTTCTCCAGGCTGAACAGCCCCAACTCTTTCAGCCTGTCCTCATAGGAAAGGTGCTCCAGCCCTCTTATCATCTTTGTGGCCCTCCTCTGGACCCTCTCCAACTGGTCCATGTCCTTCTTATGTTGGGGACTCCAGAACTGGACGCAATACTCCAAGTGAGGTCTCACGAGGGCAGAGTAGAGGGGGAGAATCACCTCCCTTGACCTGCTGGCCACGCTCCTCTTGATGCAGCCCAGGATGCGGTTGGCCTTCTGGGCCGCAAGAGCACATTGCCGGCTCATATTGAGCTTCTCGTCCACCAGTACTCCCAAGTCTTTCTCCTCAGGGCTGCTCACGATCCATTCTCCACCCAGTCTGTATTTGTGCCTGGGATTGCCATGACCCAGATGTAGGACCTTGCACTTGGCCTGGTTAAACTTCATGAGGTTGGTACGGGCCCACCTCTCCAGCCTGTCGAGGTCCCTCTGGATGGCATCCCTCCCTTCCAGCGTGTCAACGGCACCACACAGCTTGGTGTCATCGGCGAACTTGCTGAGGGTGCACTCCATGCCACTGTCCACGTCACCGACAAAGATGTTGAAGAGGGCCGGGCCCAACACGGACCCCTGAGGGACGCCACTCGTGACCGGTCTCCACATGGACATCGAGCCGTTGACCACTACTCTCTGAGTACGGCCATTGAGCCAATTCCTTATCCACCGAGTGGTCCATCCATCAAACCCATGCCTCTCTAGTTTAGAGAGAAGAATGTCGTGCAGGACAGTGTCAAAAGCTTTGCACAAGTCCAGGTAGATGACATCCATTGGTCGACCCTTGTCCACCGATGTTGTCACCCCATCATAAAAGGCCACCAAGTTGGTCAGGCACGATCTGCCTTTGGTGAAGCCATGTTGGCTGTCACCCACCACCTCCTTGCTCTCCATGTACCTTAGCATGGTTCCCAGGAGAATCTGCTCCATGACCTTGCCAGGCACAGAGGTGAGGCTGACCGGCCTGTAGTTGCCCGGGTCCTCCTTGTTCCCCTTTTTAAAAATGGGGGTTATGTTCCCTCTCTTCCAGTCATCGGGGACCTCGCCAGACCGCCACGACTTCTCAAATACAATGGCCAGTGGCTTGGCAACTTCATCCGCCAGTTCCTTCAAGTCCTCCTCCTGAGGAGGAAAAGAGCAGCAGAGACAATGTGTGATGACTGATTTCAACCCCCATTCCCTGTCCGCCTGTGCTGCTGGTGGGGAGGAGCAGAGAAAATCAGGAGTAAAGTTGTGCCTGGGAAGAAGGGAAAGGTGGGGGGAAGGTGTTTAAGTTTTGGGTTTGTTTTCTCATTATCCTACTCTGATTGAATGGTAATAAATTAACTAACTTCTCCAAGTTGAGTCTGTTTTGTCTGTGACAGTAATTGCTAAGTGATCTCCCTGTCCTTTCATTATATTTTCTCACCCCTGTCCAGCTGAGGAGGGAAGAGGAGTGCTTTGGTGGACACTTGGTGTCCAGCCAGGGTCAACCCACTGAAGTGTTTCAGGTTGAGACCTTGGCCAGGCTGACTTGCACTGGACCTTGGTGGCAAAATATACCTGTCTTTCGTTGGCTGGAATTCTTCTCTGTGCAGATGACTGATAAAATAAACCCAGAACTTTTAACCTAGAGAGTACACTAGCATTTGGAGCATTTGGAGGCTGGGTGCTAAAGGGAAGGGAACAAGAGTTGGTGACTGACAGACAGTAACAGCTTCTTGAGATAAACAAATATAAAGAAATATATGGTCAGTCGCTGAAGGAGCTGGACCAACCCACTGCAGAGCGGCAGATCTCGACGCACACGGGCTTTTCCTGAAGAAGTCAGGAGAAACTGAGAGAGTGAAGAACGCCCCCGCCCCCGCCAGGAGCCGGCATCTCTTGTGGGAGACGCTGATATGGCCTGGGCATTGCCAGAGCAACGGGGGTCCCTCCCACCCTCTCATGGTTTGATGTGGTGGGGGGAGGTTCTGGTGGCAGGGGTTGGCCACCAGATCAGACTCCCATCCCCCTTGGGGCTTGAGCCAATCAGCGCCTCTGCAAATTGCCCTATTTACGTTGGGACAAAGGACCCGGAAAGGTGTGCCTTTCCCAGGAGCAAGGAGAGGGGAGGGGGGCGCTGCCCCCGCTCCTCAGCACCCAGCCAGTGCCACCCGCTGAGGATGGCAGCGGCAGAACCGCTTGGGGAACTCTGGGAGAGCCCCGCTCCCGGGGTGCCCACCGGGCCGAGTTCACCCAAAGAAGACTGAGATCTGAGAGAAACGGCCACACCGACACCAGGTCAGTGAAGATGGAACGGGACGAGGTGTGCCGGAGCTGAGTTTCCCCTGCAACCAGTGGCGAGACGGCAGGCAGCCCCCCTGCAGCCATGGCAATCTTTGAGGGAGCAGAGACCCACTCGCAGCCTGTGGAAAACGCACGTCGAGAAGAGATGTCTGGGCCTGAGGACGGTATGCATCTAGAGTCCGTGGGATGATCCCCATTAGTGGGGAGGTGTTTTGTTTAAAGGAGATGCCTGAGCCTGAGGACAGCCGTGAAGCACGGGCACAGGTAGAGACGCATTTACGCATTTAAAGTCTATATAGAGACTCATTTAAAGTCTATATGATGACCCACGCCTGAGCGAGTGGCAACAACTCCCTAAGAATCCGAGATTGGTAAAGCCCGCACTGGAGCAATCTTATAGGGAAGGATTGCATCCAGCGGGTAGGACTCATGCTGGAGAAGTTTGTGGATATTCCTCGTGAGTAGGGGATCCACTGGAGCAAGGGAAAAATCGTGTAAGGACTCCTTCTCCTAAAAGAGAAGCGGCAGTAACAACATGGGATGAACAGACCTGCACTCCCCCATTCCCTGCCCCCCTGCGCCGCTGGGGGAGGAGGTAGAGCTGGGAAGGAAAGGAAAGGGTTGTGGAGAGGTGTTGTTTTTAAGATCTGGACCTGTTTTCTTTTTATCCTTTTAAGTAACTGGTTTTGCCTGTCTTTATTCTTTTAAGTAACTGTTAATAAATAGTTTTGTTTTCAGAAAGCTGAGTCTGTTTTGCCCAGGACTATGGTTGGCAGTGCTCCCTCTGTTCTTGTCTCGACCCTCAGTCCTTTTATTATATATTTCTCCTCTCTCACTTTACTGGAGTGAGAGAGTGACTGCATGGAGTTTAGTTGCCAGATCGGCCTAAACCCACGACACACCTCTATAAAAGACTGGCCCAGGGAGTGCGAGCGACCAAGAGCACGACGACCAGAGCGGGCAAACAGGGCGCGGCATGGCAGTTTGCGTGGCAGTTTGCGCAGAAGGGCACAGGAGAAGGGCGCAGTCAGTCAGTCGGGCTGCTTGCTTGAGAGGAGAGTTTCATTGCTGGCTGTCACCCCCTCAGAAAAAAACTCCACCATGGTGACCACACGGCAGAAGGCGAAGACCTCTGCACCCAGCAAGAGGGAAGTGGGAGTGCAGACAGAGCTCCCACAGAAAGATGCGGCTGTCCAGGTCTCGGGCTGTAGGGAGTGCCTGAGCCTCTCCATGGTAAGTGGTGAGAAAAGCTGTGTGAGGTGTGACCAGGTGGATGGTCTGCTCATCATGGTTGCAGAGCTGCGGGAGGAAGTAGAAAGGTTCAGGAGCATCAGGGAGTCTGAGAAAGAGAGAGATAGGTGGTGTCAGGCTCTGCCTGACCTGAAGCAAAACAGGAAGAGCCACAAAAGGAAACCAAGAGGAAGGGGATTCTGGTTCCTTACCCCACACAGCAGAAGACAGTAACTCAAAGGTGAGCCACTAATGGAAACAAGTCCATGCTCGGGGCAACAGATGACCCCCCTCCTTGCCTACTTCAGCTCCCCCAGGTGCCCCTGCACAACAGGTATGAGGCTTTGGAGGTGGAAAGCCTATCAAGAGATGATGTGGCTGAGGGACCACCTGCACTGGAGGTGTCACCAGGATCAGAGAGGACTACCCATTGTAGCAAGACTGCCTCCACAGGGAAGAAAAGAAGGGTAATAGTTATAGGCGACTTCCATCTGAGGGCGACAGAAGGTCCAATATGCTGGGCTGACCCTGCTCTGAGGGAAGTCTGCTGCCTCCCTGGAGCCTGGGTTAAAGACATCGCTAGGAAACTTCCTAGCCTGGTATGGCCCACGGACTACTACCCTTTACTGCTCTTCCATGTGGGTGGTGATGAAGCTGAAACACGGAGTCCACGGTCGATCAAGAGAGATTTCAGGACCCTGAGACAGCTGGTAAGAGGATCTGGGGCACAGGTTATCTTTTCTATCCTTCCAGTTGGAAGAAGCAAATGCATCCAGTCGATTAATATGTGGCTCCGTGGCTGGTGTCATCGCCAAAATTTTGGCTTTTTTGACAATTGGATGGGCCACATGGCACCAGGCTTACTGGCACCAGATGGGACTTGCTTTCCTCATAAGGGATCAAAGGTCTTAGCGCAACAGCTAGTAGGGCTCATTGACAGGGCTTTAAACAAGATCCAAAGGGGGAGGTGGGTAATATCAAGCTTGATAAAGATATGCTGGAAGCACCTGAAGATCAGCAGAAAGGAATTCCAGCCAGGAACTCAGAGTCATCTGGGATCCAACTTAAATGCCTCTATGATAATGCACGCCAGCATGGGGAACAAGCAAGAGGAGTTAGCAGTGTGTGCTTGCCTGTTGGACTATGATCTTATTGGCATCACGGAGATGTAGTGGGATGAATCCTATGACTGGAGTGTCAGAATAGAAGGGTACAGGCTCTTCAGGAAGGATAGGCAGGGGAGAAGAGGAGGAGGCGTTGCGCTCTGTATCGAAGACCAGCTGGAGTGCATGGAGCTGCACCTGGGGACGGATGAGGTGCCAACTGAGAGCTTATGGGTCAGGATTAAAGGGAGAGCAGGGACAGGAGACATAGTAGTAGGGGATCTGCTACAGGCCACCTGACCAGGAAGGCAGAGTTGGGAGTCTTATCTCCCACAACCATCAACGGACGTGTGTAAATTACATATAGAACAGATTGTACCACTGAGAGTGTGATCCAATTCCTGCAAAATGCCACAGGGTCTTTCATTAGTGTTAATAGAAAACAAGCTGGATCTCAGAAGAATGTTCTAAAAATCTCCCAAATCTCAGATTACAAAGCTCTTTTGGCTCACCATGAAGCCAATGGCAGATCTCGCTTTTGTGTCATTGTAGCAGAATCAAGTCTTAGCTTTTTGATGAAAGAAAAATCAGTATTCTCCTGGTATTTCCATTAAAACCTACTAGAAATACTTTTTAAAAATTAGACTAAAATGCATTAGGGTTTGGGGATTTCTTTGTTGAATTTGGATGGTTCCTCAAAAAGCTGAAAATGCAGTCGCATCAGTATTGTTCTGCTGGAAACTATTTACTATCCAGAGCATAGTGGTATTGTGCATGGAAAATGAAATACATAAATAAACATATCAAAGATTAAAAAAAACCCTTTTTTTCATTTGGTTATTTAAGCCGTAGTTGTTCACAAATGTATAACAAAATGTTCCAAATTAATATTAACAGAATTGTTGAGTATATTAAAGTTTATAATGTTACCATGGAATAATTTTTCTTGTCATCTAAATGTATAAGCTCTATTCTATTCTCCATAACTATGAAAAATTGTTTCAGTCTCTGTCCATAATGATGGAATGTAAATCATTTCTGAAGCAACAGAATCTCCTACCAAACACACAGAACCATTTGGCTACATTTAAAATCAGACATGGATTACAATATGTGTCTGAGGTGACACTTCTGGGTAATATCTTCTTTCTTACCTACTACCGCACTCCTGCATGCATTACTTTTTATGTTCAAATTTATAACTCTATTATAAATAAGTCATATTCTTGTGTTATAACAACTGCATTTAACAGTGTGGAAAGTGTTGCATTAAGCTATATTATCTAAAATTACAACAGGTGATTTTCGAAGATGAAATAAGATGTGGAAAATAGGCGTTGCCTTCCACTGCAGTAAAGGCATTGTGATTCCACCTGTCCCTGAGTTCTCTGACAATCAGTTCTGGATTTGTCAGCCAATTCCTGAGGAAGATCTATGTGTGGTCTGAAACTGACAAACCGTAATTTGATAACACATAAAGCCATAATCTTTGAAGCAGCTGGTTGCAAAGTGAGATCATCCTTAAACCAGCATAAGGTGGACTTGTGCTCTGCATCCTTGAACAATAACTATAAGGTGAATGCATGAATGATGTTCCATTTCAGCTGCATTTACACTGACTAGAGAGACATCTGAAATCGATCTCTCCACATAAGATTTTTTTTGTCTTGCTAGAAGAACAGTAAGTTTAAGAATTGAAACAAAAAAAGAGCAACAAAAGCTGCAAAGAGAAAAACCATAGAGAAAACTGCTCCATTCCAGGAGGGCTCCTGGAGAAGAACTAAACTAAATTGTTACATCCTGTCATGATTCATTCTGATCTCAGAAGTTACTGAAACATTCCTGAGAGAACATGTGCTCATCGTGACTAAGATGCAGACAAAAGGAGTCTCTCTGGTTCGCTTGGGGTAAGGTATAACAGATGGAGTCTAAACAATAACAACAACAAAAAGAATTAAGGGATACGAGCAGGGGTTATGGTGACTAATGACCTTTCCAAACAATGTTTTTTGGGTATGCATAAAAAGAGGCAAAATTACATAATAATATCTCATCACTGATGTCAGCTTGTTTGTCTTAGGTGGCCAAAGACTTTTTTTTTAACTGCTGTTCCAAATAAGCAAAAGACCATTTTTTTCTTTCATCTACAAACATCAGAAATGCGTTGAGCACTCAGGGACCGATGCAAGCTGAGGGCTGCTGCTCCATCCCCACACCTGCAGCTCTCTGCTATCTGCAGAATCACAAATTTTCTGAGACTTCCCAAAGCCATGCTGAGCACCCTCTATGCTCCCAGACCTGTGATTTACCCCTGGCACTCTCTATCCTGACTTGCTGGAGCCCTTTCCCCATTTCTCACCAAGCCCTAGGCAGGCTGCCTCTCTCACACAGACATGATCCAGAACTTGCACACCCACAGTGCCGCACTGATTTGCGGATGGCACTGGGTAATACGCTGTCAAAGAATTTCCCCTCCATCAAAAGAAAAAAAACAAGTAAGCAGTTGGTCTCACCCCCTCCCCTGTCCCTGATGGGGAAAACAACAGCGACATTTGTGGTGAAAAGGCAAAAAGAACATAAATGAGGCGGCACTTTCTCTGTGGCCTGGAGGCCTCGGTTTGTGGAAAAATAACAGGAATTGAGGAGAATGGGAGAATATTGTCCCCCAAAGTTCAGCTTACATTTTAAACAATGAGCTGTAATAGGATAGCCATGGATAAACTGCTGCGAAAACGTAAATGTGCCCCTTCTCAAGCTGTGAAAGAGTGGGCTCAAAAGTATTGGAAGGATTAAGAAAAAGTGGTTGAAACACATTGAGAAAT
Organism: Tauraco erythrolophus; assembly: GCF_009769465.1. Classification (NCBI taxonomy): domain Eukaryota; kingdom Metazoa; phylum Chordata; class Aves; order Musophagiformes; family Musophagidae; genus Tauraco; species Tauraco erythrolophus. The sequence goes on along the minus strand of NW_028238630.1, from coordinate 142,872 downwards.
GTCAGGCTGAGCAGCGATTTGAAATAGGTAAGGTAAAGAAGTTATTTGTGCAGTACTTGGAACCTATTTTTCTGTGCACAGAAAGAGGCTAAAAATCTGTCTCCTCTGAACCAATTGCAAATGTACAATATACTGCTTTAAAATCAGAAAATGTGACACTGAAATCATCATTAGCCTTTGAGAGGGAGACAAAAGAAAAACTGGGAAACCAGATTGAAAACTTATAACTGAAAATGGTAAACTTGTAACTGACAATTATAAACTTAAAACTGAAGTGGACCACCTTAAAACTCTGCTAGCGGCAGCACAGTGCAGAGTTGCTGGAAAAGCAATCCTGTTTTGGTCGGACATATCCGTAAATCGGTACATTATACAGACCCTAAGGCTTAGGATGGGGACATTTGGAGTGACAGTGATGATAATGATTCATGGGAACTCGGATTCCAACTCTCAGCTGCTTCCTTTAAGACCATTAATTAAGACCGAAACTGCTGTTGATAACAATGAGAAATTCACACCAGTGTGCAAACAGTCCCCTGTTCCCCTGCTGAGTTGATAAAGTTAAAAGGGAAATACTCCAGACGTCCGGAGGAGTCAGAAACTGAATGTGTGTGGCGAGTCTCCCTTACGGGGCAGATCGGATTTTACTAAGTGAGGAGGAGGCAGAGGTTTTTGGGATCCTAGTGTGTTTTTAACTCCTGTACCTGGAAATCATTATTATTCTTTAACTACATGAGTTGCATATTGGGCAGGTGGTATAGATCCTCAAAAAAAGACCATCTGCTGAGAATTACCACTATGGGGTTCTCTGATTTGGCTTCCTCAGTGCCAAAGGTGACATGCAGACAAGCAGTGTGTGAGAGACCCGACAAGAAAAATCCTCAGTGTTGGCTCCCATTGATCGAGCACAACTAACATCCCTGATTCGTGGTCTCCCTGATAGTTTAAAAATGTCTGTAATAACTGAAGAAACTGCTGAGGATCTAAGCATAAAACTCAGTCGCCACAAAGTGAAGGTTGTTGAAATTGAAGGAGTTGTAAAAGAGTGTCCAATCGCGAGAACAGCTCTGTGGCTTCCAAGAGATAAAAAACTAACCCGTGCTGAAGTGCCAGTTGGGCGCTGCCTGTACTGACACATTAGGCTTTGATTGCTGTATGGCAGGACATGGAAATTGCCTGATAGTTCCTTAAGGAGTTTTGCAGGGTCAGGTGATGAAGATTGGCTGTGGGTTGATTCTGATTTTGTAAAACTGAAACTGTTAGAAGTGTCTATTCCTTTGCCCCCATCCCAAGTCACAAATACAAAACAAAATCCTCTGCCAGCTGCACTGCAGGCAGGAGTTGACAGGGTGGTGAAAGAGGAGCGAGATATTATCACTCGCACTCACTCTCCCTACAGTTCTCCTGTCTGGCCGGTTAAAAGGCCAAATGGACAATGGAGGCTCACCATCGATTACAGGCAATTAAATGCCAACACTGCGCCTCTAACAGCAGCCGTACCAAACATTGCAGAATTAGTGACTCGAATTCAAGGAGCATCACACTCATGGATGGCAGTCTTAGATGTGAAAGATATGTTTTTTATGATCCCTCTTGAAGAGAAAGACAAGGCACAATTCGCTTTTACTTGGTGGGGAACACAATATACTTTTAACAGACTGCCTCAAGGATATAAACATTCTCCTACTATTGCTCATAATGCATTGGCAAAAGTTTTGGCAAAATCCCTACTCCACCAAATATCACTGTATATCAAAATATTGATGATATACTAATTGGAGTTGAGGACAAAAAAGCAACTAAAACAGACTATGGGCATCATAGAAGAAAATTGACAGCCTTGGGTTTGGAAGCTCCCGGTCTAAATGTCAGGAACAAGCCCAAGAAGTTAAATTTCTAGGATTCTGGTGGATTAAAAGAGCTGCTTCTGTCCCTACGACCACTCTGAAAAATAGAGCATGGACAAAATCCTTCCAACAAAAGGGAGCTGCAGCAAATCCTAGGAACTTTTAAGTTACTGGTGTAAACACATCCCCAGTTTTTCCATTGTTGCTCGTCCCCTGTATGATTTGCTCAAAAAAGGCAAATCATGGAACTGGATCAACCAGCATAGAGATGCATTAGAGGTCCTGATAAAAGAACTGAGATTATTTCAACAACTCTGTCTCATCCACCCGACAGACCCTACCTGTGTAGAATGGGGATTCAGTGTCCATTGTCACAAAAGCCTGTTGTCCCTGGTGCGAGCAGTGAAGCGGGTAGCCATAAAAGCACACCACCCACCTGCTGGCATTGCTCAGAAACCCACTGTTAGTAAATGATCAGGGAAAATACACTGAATCAATACTCAGTGGATAATACCCTCATTTTAAACTAACATTTGCCGGTTGTATTAGCAACTGAGCATGGGTTTTTTTTTTCTTTCTTTTCTCTCTTTCAGGAATCTTGGATGAACTGCACGTGGACGAGTGGATATGCCTGTTGCAGGAGCCCTTCTGTGGACGGCCCAGAGTCATGGACCATACACCAATAGGGTTAGAAAATCATGCTCCGTTTATTACAAACAACACACAGGTTATATAGCGGAATGTGGCGTGACACGACTACATTCTACAATTGGCTTGCTTAGCGTAAACACACTCTCGTGGGCTATAGTGATAGGGCAGCGCTAGCAGACCACAGGTATAAGCTCATCCCTTTAGTCTCCTCATTGCGGTCATCGGAGAGGCATCCAGGAGGTGTGCATCTTGGCAGGCTATCAGTCTACATTTCCTTTTAAGGCCATTGAGATAACTTGAAGGACAAAAGTAATCTAGTTGGTAACCTTGTGCTCTGGGGCCCAAACAGGGATTGTCCATACCCAAGAGAATATTATGGCCAGTCTCGGAAAGGAATTCCTCCACATACGCCTACACAAAATTTGAATGTATACAAGGCATATTAATATTAGTTTTAGTTTTAGCTGTAATACTATCCTACTAATCATGGTAATCTGGAAACCTAAATTCTGAAAAAAATTGTGGCAAATCGACTATTTGGGTTTGTGATATTATTCCACATCTTAGCCTTGATTTGTATTCAAAACAACCCAGAGTGGCCATGGTCTAAAGCTTTCATTTGCTGTACAGCAACATGGGGCAACACCCCAGCAGTAACTCTGCACGTTTAGCCATTATAGTGATGCATAACACCAAGTATACCACTCTTACAAGTAGAAATAGAACAGAAATGAATGGATTTCAACATATGAAAAGCTTCCTGTCATGATTTTATAATAAAAGGAACTGAGGGTCGAGACAAGAACCGAGAGGGAGCACCCACCAACCATGGTCCCGGGCAAAACATGACTTAGGCTTTTTCTTAAAACAAAACAATTTATTAATAGTTGCTTAAACAAAGACAAAAGGAAACAAAACCGGTTACTTGAGAGGATAAAGAGTAAACAAGGTCAGATCTTAAAACAACACCTCCCCACCCCCTTTCTTTCCTTTCATTCCTGGCTCTACCTCCCCCTAGCGGTGCAGGGGGACAGGGAATGAGGGAGTGCAGGTCAGTTCATCCATGTTGTTACTGCTGCTCCTTTCTTAAAGGAGGAGGAGTCCTTACACTATTTTCCCTTGATGCAGTGGATCTTCTACTCACGAGAAAAATCCACAAACTTCTCTCAGGCTGAGTCCTACCCACAGGATGTAATCCTTCCCCATCGGCTTACTCCAATGCGGGCTTCACCACAGTCTCGGATTCTTAGGGAGCTGTTGCCACTCGCTTCGGCGTGGATCGTCCCATGGACTCTAGATGCCTCATGACCTCGTCGCGCATCCTGTGCCCCATTATTAACAGTACCTGGTCATGCATCCCCTGCTCCACAACCTCTCCTAGACTCAGGCATCTTTTTCCCCGACATGGGCCCTCTTCAACATCTTTGTCGGTGACGTGGACAGTGGCATGGAGTGCACCCTCAGCAAGTTCGCCGATGACACCAAGCTATGTGGTGCCGTCGACACACTGGAAGGGAGGGATGCCATCCAGAGGGACCTCGACAGGCTGGAGAGGTGGGCCCATACCAACCTCATGAAGTTTAACCAGACCAAGTGCAAGGTCCTACATCTGGGTCGTGGCAATCCCAGGCACAAATACAGACTGGGCGGAGAATGGATCGAGAGCAGCCCTGAGGAGAAGGACTTGGGACTACTGGTGGACGAGAAGCTCAATATGAGCCAGCAATGTGCTCTTGCAGCCCAGAAGGCCAACCGCATCCTGGGCTGCATCAAGAGGAGCGTGGCCAGCAGGTCGAGGGAAGTGATTCTCCCCCTCTACTCTGCCCTCGTGAGACCTCACCTGGAGTACTGCATCCAGTTCTGGAGCCCAAAACACAAGAAGGACATGGACCAGTTGGAGAGGGTCCAGAGGAGGGCCACGAAGATGATAAGAGGGCTGGAGCACCTTTCCTATGAGGACAGGCTGAAAGAGTTGGGGCTGTTCAGCCTGGAGAAGAGGAGGCTCCGGGGTGACCTTATAGCGGTCTTCCAGTACCTCAAGGGGCCTACAAGAAAGATGGGGAGAGGCTGTTCAGGAGGGCCTGTTGCGATAGGACAAGGGGTAATGGTTTTAAAATAGAGGGAGGTAGATTCAGGTTGGATATAGGAAAAATTTTTTACCATGAGAGTTGTAGAACACTGGAACAGGTTGCCCAGAGAGGTGGTGGATGCTCCATCCCTGGAGACGTTCAAGGCCAGGTTGGATGAGGCCCTGAGCAACCTGATCTAGTTGGAGATATCCCTGTTCCTTGCAGGGGGGTTGGACTAGATGACCTTTGAAGGTCCCTTCCAGCCCTAACCATTCTATGATTCTATGATTCTATTGGCTTCTCCACGGGCCGCAAGTGGGTCTCTGCTCCGCCAAGTCTATCTTGGTTGCAGGGGGGGCCGCCTGCCAGCTCACCACTGATTGCAAGGGAAACTTCAGCGCCGGCACACCTCCTCCCGCTCCATCTTGACTGACCTGGTGTTGGTGTGGCCGTTTCTCTTAGATCTTAGTCCTCTCTGGGTGAACTCGGCCTGGCGGGCACCCCGGCAGCGAGGTGCTTCCCAAGTTCCCCATGCAGCTCTGCTGGCGCCATCTTGTGCACGTGGCACCTGCTTGGCCTGGGCAGCCACCCGGCTGGGAGCCGGGAGCGAGGGCAGCGCCCTCCTCCCCTCTCCTCGTTCCTGGGCAAAAGACCTTTTCCCGTCCCTTTGTCTCAACTTAAATAGGGCAATTCGAAGAGGCGCCGATTTGGCTCAACCCCCGAGGGGGATGGGACTCAGATCTGGTGGCACAGGGAACAAATCCCCTCTCTTGCCACCAGAACACCCCCACACACATCAAACTATCACACTTCCCAAATTATGATTTCTAGTAACCTACTGGAGATGGAATGGAAAAAATTCAATCCAAACATCGCAATTGAATCCTATTCCACTAAAGAATGGAACTGTGCTAAACATGACTTGACAATGTATTGCTGCAAATGGCATAGCAGCAGCAACACATTAAACCCTAGTACAGTAAACATTAAAGTCACCAAATCTTGTATCAGTGAACAAGGGAACTGTTGAATATGTCAATCGCAGCAACATGTCACGCTGGGTCTAACATTTAAATTCAAAATAAATGCTGTGGCCAGACCCTTAATGCTCATTGCCATGATCACCTATCATGGTACGGACACCCCAATCGCCTTGAATAATAAAATGGAATTACACCCTTTTTCACTGTGACACGTGGTGATGACATTACTGTACGATGCAGGTTGACTAATAGGTCCTTTATTAAACCTGCAATTAGTTATGGAATAAGACTCCAAGGTTCTATCACAGTATGCAAGGACCGTAAACAAGACTGTTGGTTAAACTTGACCTCTATACAAAGGCCACTTGGCAAGTTTAAACTAGAGGTTCTGCCAGTCGACCTGGTCCTGCCCAATCAAAACTCCCATGTGTTCTAGATGGGGATAAGGTCCCCCATAGTATGTATAAAGAATATGGTTGGGGAAAGCGGTCTGGGTTTAGTCCTGTCTCAGACAAAGGCAAATCCATTTGTGGGATTGCTTTGCCCAAGGACCTGAGTGCATTTAGTGGGTGATGCAAAAAAGATGGAGAAGTCCAATAGTACCCCAGGGAGATTTGATTCTGGGAGAAAATAGCCAATGAATTAACTTGTATTATGTTAATGTCACACGCCGGTCATAGACGAGAGCGTGGGGTTTTATTTTCCTGTTCATATTCCCAGGAACAGAATAAGACTCAAAGTCAAGCGCCAAACAACTTTATTGGAAAGGGAAAAAAGAAAATGCAGAAAAGGGAAGAGTTAGAAGAGAGCTGCCACCACGAAGTTGCAGCATTGCAACAGTCCAACTCGTCCAGCAAGAGGATGCAAAGTCCCCAGTCCTACTTGGTCCCGCCCAACCACCCGGTGGTGGTGCGTATGCCCAGTGCCATCACAGGCGGAGTCTCCGAAGGTCTTCGGTGGTCTCCGGGCCTACTCTCTTTCGAACCCCAGGGTCTGGGCACATGCTAGGTTTCCTGGAGCTGGTTTCACCCCCATTCCCTGTCCCCCTGCGCTGCTGGGGGGAGGAGGTAGAAGCCGGGAGGAAAAGGAAAAGGAGGGGGAGGTGTTGTTTTTAAGATCTGGCTTTTGTTTCTCTTTATCCTCTCAAGTAACTGTTAATAAATTGGATTCTTTTTGTCCCCAAGCCGAGTCTGTTTTGCCGGGACCATGGTGGTGGGTGCTCCTTCTGTTCTTGTCTCGACCCTCAGTCCTTTTATTGCATTTTTCTCCTCTCCACTTCACTGAGGAGCAGTGAGTGAACGGCTGTGTGGAGTTTAGTGCTGGAGTGGCCTAAACCACGACAACAGCTTTTCCAGTACTTAGCTCCAGGGCTCGTGTCGGGGCTGTTAATTCAGCCTTCGGGGCAGATGTTTTTGGAGGGACAGCCCTTGCCTCCACTACTTTTTCCAGTGTGGTTACCGCATGTCCTGACAGGCGCGTTCCATTTTGCACGAAGCTGCTACCATCAGGATACAATTCCCAGTCTGGATTTTCCAAAGGAATATCTTTCAGATCTGGTCTGCTGGAATATGTTTCCTTGATGGGTTGCAGACAGTCATGCTGTGGTGTTCCTTTAACCTGCCTAGTGGAGAGGAAGATTGCTGGGTTGACAACAGCAGTTGTTTGGAATGTGACGTCATTTTGTTGCATCAGGACTGCCTGATATTTTAACATCCTGCTGGGAGGCAGCCAATGATCTCCTTTTTCTTCCAATACAACCACCGAACAATACAACCCCAACCCTAACCCTAACCCTCTGCACATTCCCAATGCCATCATTGTCATCAGCGTCTCCCCATCTCTGTCGAGCGGCAACCATCAACTCCAAATCCTCTTCCTCACCACTGCACTTCAGACACCTCTTTCCAGTGCTGCACGCTGAACAGCAGCTTTCAATTTTTCATTCCCCTTTCCTTTCTAATGCCAACGCCATGTGGTGCCTGTGGAACAGTACCACAATCCCTCTGCCACTCCGGATGATTTCTTATGTAAAGAACCAATCCACAGACGGGACCTGATCCCACTTTCCCTCTCGCCTACAGAACAGCACTAATTGGAAAAGAGTATTGTGGAGAAACCTTTTGGCTGCTGCAGCATCCTGTGAAAGTTCTTTCCCTATGCAGGCTAACTAAGAAACACCTGTAGCTCGTTACACTGGGAAAGTTACCTTGAAACAGGTGCTGTAGCATTCAGCCAATCACTCTGGGAGATGGATGGTCAAGTGACCAATAGCCTTGACCCATCTAGCAAATCATGTGACTCCTGACTATTTAAGGCAGGGCGTTTACTCCTAAGGGTGAGGCATTTCCTCCTGAGTCTTGGAGGAGTGTGGGCCTTCCTTAGAGTAAGCCTGAAGCCTTTGCATTAGAGCATTGGTCTACTTGGAGCCACCTGAAGCCTTCCAGCTGCGACAACTGGTGACCCCGACGTGATCCAGCCACAACTAAGATCTGAAGGTACGTGCTTCCGTACACGGGGCTCCAAGGGACGAACTGCAAATTAGAATGATGGGACAAAGCTCCACAAAAGAAAGCATGATGTTCTCCATTCTCAAACCTGCAATGACAATCGCAGGTGCCAAAATAAGTGATGAAGCTCTCTGTGAGCTGTTAGATTGGGCGGCAGAGCATGAATGCCTGACCGACCTCAACACCCCCTTTAGCTCAGAAGCGTGGAAGCAGCTAGGGGATAAGCTAATCTATGAAACAGTATTTGGACGAAAGAACCTGACTGGTCTGCTACGTATTTGGGGAACTGTATATGATGTAATGCAGACATGGACGGTAGAAAGGAAGGAAAAGTATTGCCAGATTCTGATGAATCCACAAGTGAAGTTTCTGAAGGGGACGATGAATTATCTGAAAGGGGACTGACCACTGGGTAGTGCACCAGTTGTGCCCCCGCTGTCCTCAGATATGGAGAAAGTTGTGGGGACTGCACAGAAGCTTTACCCCTCCCTGCGAGATTATGTCCAACCCAAGTGTCCTCCTTGTGATTTTTTGCGGGAATACTCCTCCGGACAAGACAAAGCATTGGAGCGTCCCCCACCCTTCGCCCCAACAGCCTCCCCTTCTTCTGCATCTCAACCGGCTACTTCAGCCATTACAGCAGAACATGTTCTTCCTATTGCTCCGCCATTGACCCCTCAACCAGACCAGGCACCACAAGGACAGTTCCCGGGCATGGCACCCTGGTTTACCACAACTTCATGTCCTGCAGCATCACCCATAGCGCCCGGCTATCTGCCACGGGCACAAATGGAGCAACCCCGAACAACGCATTTCATAATACAGCAGGTTATGGCAGGCTTGCAAGGAATGTCGCAACAACTAACGGCATTGATGGAAATGTTGCAGCAGGTTACTGCTGCCGAATCTGTACCGGGACAACCTGGGCTGGCCGTGCCAACCGGCCCAGCAACGACCCCGGAAGTGGCGCCAAGTATGCCACTGACAACAGCAGTGGCACCTTCACAGACAGTGGTGCCGACACAAGTTTCTGCAACCCAGACTGCATCTCCATGGACTGTTCCACAACCGGCCACAGCCTCCGCCTTTACACGACCCGTTGGCCCAGCGTCTGCATCCTGTCAGAAGCCATTGGACACACCCCTGCCTGATAATGTTTCATCACTGCAGGAAGCCGTGGCGACAGTCAGACAACAACAAACATGGCCAGCCCACAACCGTCCCTGGACGCTTCCCGAATGCAAGGTGACTGTGCGTCCAAAAAATTCAAAACGGTTCTGGGAAGAAGTCAAGAGGCGGGCTCTGGAAGCTGGCGACTGGGATCTAATAGAAAAAGTTGGGTTGCCTGAAAAGGGGTCTGAGCAGATTGTTCAGGGAAGTAATGAACCAACAGAGGATCTGATCCAAGCCTTTCCAGTACAAAAGGCGCTTCCCAACTCAGGTCAAATTGACAAACACGAAACCATCGCCTGGAAGGTAGTCCAAGACCTGCAAACCAAGGTAGCACAATACGGGTTAGATTCTCCTCAGGTCATGCAGATCATCAGGATATTAAATACTGACCTACTCTCCCCATTCGACATTAAACATCTAGGTCAGGTATTATTTCAACCAGTACAATATACAGTCTTCGAGGCCAACTGGAGAAGAATGGCTGAGAGAGCTGCAGCCGGAAACATGCAATTACCCCCAACTGACCCCAGATACGGAGCTCCAGCAGATGCTCTACTGGGAGCCAATGCTTTCGCTGACCCTGATTTTCAAGCTACATGGCACCCCCAAGTTCTTGAGCAAGCCCAAAAGATCGGCGTGGGAGCTCTATTAAAGGGCATAGATATGGCTGCCCCAAAAACACGGTACGTGAAGATTTATCAAGGGCAGAAAGAACACTTTTTATCTTTTGTAGAGAAAGTTGCTGCAGCCCTCGAAAAACAGGTCGAAGATGAAAACCTGAGACAACTACTATGTAAGCAGCTGGCAAAAGACAATGCCAATGAAGAATGTAGAAAAATCATAAATTCCATGCCAGGGGAGCCTACACTAACAGAAATGATCGAAGCATGCTCTAAGCTAGAATCTGAAAGCTATAAGTCTGCTCTGGCCACAATTCTACGGCCTATGCAACCCAAAAATGCTGACCCGGAACCGAAAAGACAACCTAAGAGGGACAATAGACAAAGACAGACGAGACAAGAAGAAACAAGGATAACAGGAGACCTGCTCGCTGCATAAGATGCGATAAGCCAGGCCATTCTGCAAGATATTGTGAATCGTTATACCATGCCAATGGCCGACCCCTGACTCGTTCGGGAAACTCCCCAGGAGCGCAATGGGGATGTGCGCTCAGACAGAAATGTTTCCCCAGGGCATGATACCAACCCAGGCTTACTCAGCCAGCTTTCAGCCAGCACAAAGGGATCAGCCGGGGTGGATGTATGCACCGCAACAACAGTCGTCTTAGAATCCTGTCGGGTCTATAAGGTTCCCTTGGATGCATTTGGGCCTCTAGGACATGGGCTAAGTGCATTATTGGTGGGAAGATCTAGTACCACCATTCAAGGGATCTTTGTTCACCCAGGAGTTATTGACGCTGACTTCACAGGACAAATCTGTGCGATGATTTCCACGCCCACCCCCCCGTCACAATACCGGAAAAGACTCGGATCGCTCAACTTGTACCCTTCAAATCAAGCGTCCCTAAGGCAAAACGACAAAGTCGTGAAGGTGGTGGCTTTGGTTCCACAGGACTTCCGCAAGTTTACTGGACTGCGGATATCTCCAGCCAAAAGCCACAGATGACTTGCACCTTAATATTGCCAGATGCCCAGCCGTCCAGGATTCAGCTCCGAGGTTTGATTGACACAGGGGCTGATGTGACAATCGTCTCCTTCTCCGCATGGCCTCCTACATGGCCTTTAGCCCCCGCGGGGTCAGCCATTGCAGGACTGGGAGGAACCACACAGAGTTATCAAAGCGAACGACCTGTGGTGGTAAAGAACGCAGAGGGTCAAACAGCTACAATTCGGCCCTATGTCACTACAGCTCCGCTCAACCTCTGGGGGCGGGATGTCTTGGCGGCCTGGGGAGTATGTATCGGGACAAATTTTTGATGGGGGCCACTGTACTGAAGGGCGCACAATATCCTACGTTGCCTTTGTGATGGTTAGCAAACAAACCCATCTGGCAACCCCAGTGGCCCCTACCAAAAGAAAAATTAGTCGCCCTTCATCAACTAGTTAAGGAACAATTACAACAGGGACACCTTGAACCTTCTGCCAGTCCCTGGAATACGCCTGTCTTTGTAATTAAGAAGAAATCAGGAAAATGGAGATTGCTACAAGATCTCCGAAAAATCAATGCAGTAATGGAAAGCATGGGGGCATTGCAGCCTGGTATGCCCTCACCCACCATGATTCCAGCAGGGTGGGAAATCTTGATCATTGATTTGAAGGACTGTTTTTTCACGATCCCCTTACATCCTAATGACAAACCAAAATTTGCCTTTACTGTACCTGCGGTTAACAACGCTGAACCTGCAAAGAGATATCAATGGAAGGTCCTACCTCAGGGCATGAAGAACAGCCCGACTATCTGTCAATGGTACGTTGCTCAAGCTTTGTCCGGAATCCGTAAGCAGTTCCCTGAAGCATACTGCTACCATTACATGGATGATATCCTGGTAGCAGCATCCACCCAGGAGGAGCTGCTGAAGATACAGCCTCGGCTACTCGCTGCTCTGCATTCTTATGGATTGCAAGTGGCCCCGGAGAAAGTTCAACAGCATCCTCCTTGGAGATATTTAGGAGTCAAAATTTTGGACCAAACTATACAACACCAAGAGGTGCAATTCTCGAGTTCTATTAAGACCTTGAATGACGCTCAGAAACTGTTGGGCGTCATCAATTGGTTACGTCCCTATCTAGGGCTAACCACGGCGCAACTTGCGCCGCTCTTCAATATTTTAAAGGGGGACCCTGAGTTGAATTCACCTCGAAAATTGACTCCTGAAGCGCGACGGGCACTAGAGGAGGTTCAACAGGCCATTTCTGCTCGTCAGGTTTACCGAATAGATCCCTCCATTGATATTACCGTTTTTATTACCACTCCAGATTCTCATCCAACAGGTATCATTGGCCAATGGAACAAACAGTGGTCTGACCCCTTGCATATTCTGGAATGGGTCTTTTTGCCGCACCAACCAAAAAAGACAGCATCTACGTTATTTGAATTAATTGCTTGTCTGATAATCAAATGCCGTCAGCGCTGTCTACAACTGGTGGCAGCAGATCCTGCAATAATTGTTCTGCCAGTACAGCAGGAATACTTTGAGTGGAGCCTTACTAACAGTGCTCCTCTCCAAAGTGCGCTGGAAAATTTCTCAGGACAAATTGCATACCATCTGCCTAGCCATAAATTGCTGCAATTGGCAAGATCGACAAGCTTTACCTTGCGGCCAAAAAATAGCCGAGTGCCAGTACAAGGACCCACCGTCTTCACTGATGGGTCTGGGAAAACTGGGAAAGCTATTGTTACTTGGAAGGAGGAATCTGAGTGGCAGGTGCTGGAAGGCCATGAGTCAGGCTCAGCCCAGTTGGTTGAACTAAGGGCTGTTGCCATGGCCTTTCAACGGTTCTCGCAGGTACCTTTGAATTTGGTCACCGATTCTGCTTATGTGGCTGATATAACGCAACGCTTAGATTGTTCACTTCTGAAAGAAGTGAATAAAGCGGCTCTGTTTTCTCTGTTAAAAACCTTATGGTGTGCAATTCAAGATCGAGTTCACCCATATTACATCCTGCATATCCATAGTCATACTAATTTGCCAGGCTTTATAACGGAAGGCAACGCCAGGGCTGACATGCTAGCTAACCCCGCATGGGTAGCACCTCAGCCCGATAAAATCGCACAAGCCAAGGCATCGCATAATTTCTTCCATCAAAGTGCACATACCCTGCAGAAACAGTTCCACTTAACGCCCACTGAGGCTCGGGACATTGTCAGCGCTTGCGCTGACTGCCACGGACTTGTGGCACCTCTGCCATCGGGGGTAAACCCCAGAGGCCTAAAGGCCCTGCAGCTTTGGCAGACGGATGTAACGCATGTTCCTGAATTTGGCAGGTTTAAGTATGTGCACGTGTCTATTGACACTTTCTCCTCAGCTATGTGGGCAACTGCTCATACTGGGGAGAAAAGTCGCGATGCCATTGCCCATTGGAAACTCGCTTTTGCGGTCTTGGGCGTGCCTTTTTCTATAAAAACGATAATGGCCCGGCCTACGTCTCACAGAAGACGCGGCAGTTTTTACAACTATGGGGTGTAAATCATACCTTGGGTATTCCGCATTCTCCTACTGGCCAAGCTATTGTTGAACGCGCTCATGGCACCTTGAAGCGTGTTTTAGAAAAACAAAAAGGGGGAATGCATGGAGAAACCCCACAGAGTCGCCTAGAAAAAGCGTTATACACAATTAACCATCTTACGGTGCCATCAAATTCAAATAATCCCATTATTTTGAATCACTTTCTTTCGTTGCAGTCTTCAGGCGAGACGCACCTGCCCCGAGCAAAAGTCTGGATACGGGACCTACTCACTAAAACGTGGGAAGGCCCATATGAGCTTATTGCTTGGGGTCGTGGGTATGCTTGCGTTTCCACAGATACTGGGATACGATGGCTACCCGCAAGATGCGTCCGCCCTGACCTGCAACATCAGAAACAGAACAGGCAACATCCGAACGATGGCCAGAATGGAGATCATCCATTAAATGACCCTTCTAATGGAAATAATGACATCGGCCATCAACCTGTTCCTTCCACGAGTAGAGACTAAATTTCAAGTCTCCGTCGGAGTCAGAATGTTAGAATTAATAACTAAATGTATGACTGGTTTGCTAGATGTATCTCCCATGGTATTGCTGAAAAATCTCCCTGCTTGATTTAAACTAATCTTAAAACAAAAAGGGGGAATTGTGGAGAAACCTTTTGGCTGCTGCAGCATCCTGTGAAAGTTCTTTCCCTATGCAGGCTAACTAAGAAACACCTGTAGCTCGTTACACTGGGAAAGTTACCTTGAAACAGGTGCTGTAGCATTCAGCCAATCACTCTGGGAGATGGATGGTCAAGTGACCAATAGCCTTGACCCATCTAGCAAATCATGTGACTCCTGACTATTTAAGGCAGGGCATTTACTCCTAAGGGTGAGGCATTTCCTCCTGAGTCTTGGAGGAGTGTGGGCCTTCCTTAGAGTAAGCCTGAAGCCTTTGCATTAGAGCATTGGTCTACTTGGAGCCACCTGAAGCCTTCCAGCTGCGACAGAGTATTATATTTCAGAGTGCCATTCCTAGGCCACTTTCCTGCCTCTCCAAATTATACAGCAGCCACCAATGATTACAAGATTCTGTTAATTTTTTTGTTAGCGGGTCTCCCCCAAGATCTTTCCAGTGCTTCAGAATACATCCTAAGGGAGATTTCTGTAAAATCCCCCCTTCTGCTGAGTGCTTATTTCCCATTACGAGATAAAAGCAATAACCCAGCCATAACAAACACACAAACATAACAAACAGAGCTGGTGCAAGGAACACAGATTGGAAGAAGCGGGGATCAGCACGAGACACAGAGTACAGTACAAGGACAGGAAACACAGAGTACAATACAAGGATCCCCTTTGCCTTCTTTTTGGGTGGGAGTCTAACCCACTCTTGGGGACTCTCACCCCTTTAAATCTAGTTACAACAGTCCAAAGTCAAAAACCGGAGTTAATGAATACAGACAGAACTTACAAAACAGTCATGTAATCCAGATAAATCCATCAGGTCACATAAACCAGACGGTGGGAAAATAACCAAAACCGGGGAAAATGGAGAACCACGGCTTTGCCAAGTTCAGCTCACAACTGTAATGTTAAAGTAGCTCTGAGGCAAGACACGACTGCTGCTCCCAGGAATGGAATGCAGTTGGCATGGACAGGGTCTGCCCTGGCCAAACAGAACGTACAATGTCCTTGTCTAGTTGATGAAGCCGACGTTGCCCTCGGTGGCCCCATAGAACTCCCAGATGGAGATGGGGCTGAAGTGCTGGAGCAACTCCTTCCACACCTCTGCCCACAGGCCGTTGCCCAAGGCCAAGCGCAACCCATGTTCCCGGTCATCAGTGCGCTGTGGGGGTGATGAAGGAAGGGGCGGTCTCAGGGTGCGCCCCAGGGTATCACCTTCACCCCTGCCCCGGGGTGGACTTCAGGCTGGTGGGGAACCTTACCTTGGGCGTGTTCCAGAGGTAACACATAAGCTCGCTGTCATGGTTTTAGGCTGATCCAGCAACTAAAACTCACACAGTCTCTCCTCCAGTAAAGTGGAGAGAAGAAAAATGTAATTTTTCTTCTAATTGTAATTGTAAAGACTGAGGGTTGAGACAAGAACAGAGGGAGCATCCACCAACCATGGTCCCAGGCAAAACAGACTTGGCTTTCTTAAAAGCAAAACAGTTTATTAATGGTTACTTAAAAGGACAAAGGGAAACAAAACCGGTTACATGAGAGGATAAAAGAAACAAAGCCAGATCTTAAGACCAACACCTTCTCCCCCCACCCTTTCCTTTTCCTCCCGGCTCTACCTCATCCCCCCAGTGGCTCAGGGAGCAGGGACTGGGGGAGTGCAGGTCAGTTCATTCCGTGCTGTTACTGCTGGTTCTTTCTTAAAGGAGGAGGAGTCCTTACACCCTTTTCCCCTGCTCCAGTGGATCCCCTACCCACGAGGAAAAAGCACAAACTTCTCCAGCGTGAGTCCAGCCCACAGGAAGCAATCCTTCCCCATCGGATTTGCCCCAGTGTGGCTTTACCACAAGTCCTCGGATTCTTAGGGAGTTGTAGCCACTCGCTCCGGCGTGGGTTGTCACGCAGACCTCCAGATGCCTCTCTGCCTTGTGGTGCATCCAACACGACCATCCTCAGGCTCAGGCATCGTCTCTCCACAGGCTGCAAGTGGGTCTCTACTCCACCGAGGCCGTCCTGGTTGCAGGGGGGCCGCCTACCATCTCAACACCAGCCGCAGGGGAAAACTCGGCTCCGGCACACCTCCTCCTGCTCCATCCTCACTGACCTGGTGTTGATGCAGCTTTTTCCCTCAGATCTCAGTCCTCTCTGGGTGAACTCAGCCCAGTGGGCACCCTGGGAGTGGGGTGCTCCCCAAGTTCCCCAGCCGGCTCTGCCACCGCCATCCTTAGTGGACAGTGCCAGCCCAACACAGGCAGCCGCCCGGACCGGGATCCAGGGGCAGGATGCAGTGCCCTCCTCCCTTCTCTCCTCACTCCTGGGCAAAGCACCTTTCCGGTTCCTTTGTCCTGATTTAAATACGTGCAATTCGCAGAGGCGCTGATTGGCTCAACCCCGAGGGGGATGGGAGTCTGATCTGGTGGCCAGAACCAGTCTGACCTGGTTCCAAAACCAGGGAGGTACAGGGAGCAAAGCCCCTCTCCTGCCCCCAGAACCCGCCCCCCCATCAAACCATGACACTCGCCCATGTACTGGGTGACGGAGACGTAGCAGCGGCGGCAGTCGTCCCAGAACTGGGAGGCGGAGAACTTGGCCCGTAGGACGCAGGTGGCTCCTGAGGGGACACGATAGGGTGATGGTTGCCCCTCTTCTGTTCTCTCTTTCTTTTTTTTCTCCATCCATCCATCCATCCATCCATCCATCCATCTCCGTAAAACGTCCCTCTTTTTATATGAAACATCCATATGTCCATCTCTTTAAAACATCCATTTCCATAACACATCCATCTGTCCAGTTCATAAACCATCCAGCTCCATAAACCATCTGTCCATCCATGTAAAATATCCACCCATCCATCTCTCCATCCTCACCCATCTATGGACATGGCTTCCCACTCTCCCTTCTTCCTTTCCCCTCCCTTCTTCCTTTCCGCTTCTCTCCACACATTTCTCATCTGTCCATCTATCCATCCATCGTCCATCTGCCCTTCCATCCATCCATCTCTTCATCCATCCGTCTCCACCACCTCTCTCTACTTGTCCTGCCTAAAACCCCTACCCTACACTGGCCAGGCCATATGGGGCATGGGGGTACGTACAGACCTCAAAGCACTCTCCCACCCTGATGAGCAGCCCAACCGAGTGGGAGAGTGGCAATGCTGTGTAGATGACGTCTTTGGCCTGCAGGCCACAGAGCTGGCCCATGTTGGCCACAGCCATCAACTTCCTCTCTGTGATCACCACTGCCTTGGGCAGCCCTGGGGGTGGGGAGCAGAGGGTGGGAAATGTCCTCCTTGGAGGTGATCCTGTGGGATGGAAGGTCTGGGGATGGGGGATGGCATGGGAGGGTGAAACCCTTCCCTCAAGATGGTGGATCTCCATCCCTAGAGGTCTTCCAGACCTTGTTGGGAGGAGCCGTGAGGAACTTCATCTAGATGTGCCCATGTTGGTTGGGGTGGGATCTGGGTTGGGTTCAGGGTTGGATGAGGGAGGTCCCACCCCACCCCACCCCACCCCAACGAGGACAGATCCAGGGCCGTGGTGGGTCTCTATCCTTGGAGATACCCAACCCTTGCATGGACGCAGCCAGGAGGAACCTGGCCAGGTGGACCCACAATGGTCAGGGTTGGAAAAAGGTCTCCATGAGACCCCTCTGACCTTCCCAAATTCACCTGCACCACCTTGCTCACCCAACCCACGGGGGACCACCCCCTTTGGGTTCTCACCCCTTGCCCCCAAACCCTCCCAGTCGCTGTTCTCTAAGGAGCAGACCCTTCTGCCTTTGGTCTTCCTGCCCCCACGACCTCACCAGTGGTACTGGAGGTGTAGATGTACATGGCCTTGGAGTCGGCGGTGACGCCGGCGCGGTGGTGGGCAGTAAGAGGCTCATCGGAGGCTGCATCAATGGTGGCAGCAGGGCCTCAACACCCAGCGTGGGCGATATGGAGATCAGGTAGAGACCGGGATGGCCGTCACGCTGAAGGCCCGCAGCACCTCCTCCACAACGGTGATCTGCAGTGGATGGGAAAAGGGGGACACTGCCCTGGTGGGGGTCCCGGATGGATGAGCATCCAATGGGGAAGCCAAAGGGTACAAGGATGGGTGCCCCCTGGACCTCAAATGGGCACTCTCAGTCAGGTGGGCACCCCAGTGGGAGTGACGGGTGACCCAAGGATCCCAGATGGGCACCCAATGCACCCTGAATGGGCACCCCCCATCAGGTGGGCACCTGATCCATGCAATGGGTGCCCCAAAGATCCCAGATGGGCATCCAATGCACCCCAAATCGCCACCCCAACCCAACAGACACCCATGGGTGTCCCAAGATGCATCCCCAGGATCCCAGATGGGTTTCAAATCCCACCAGAAGGGCTCCCCAATCCCCCGGAGAGGGACCCAGCACAACGCCCTCAAGGGGGCCCTGATCCTGTGGTGCCCCCCAGCACCCCAAGGGGCACCCTGTGACCCCCCCAGGGTCCCGGCGGGTGCAGCTGCTTCCCGCCCCGATATTGTGGTTATTTCTCCTCTCCTTCCCCAAACCCATGAAAAATAAGGCTCTTGAGGCTGGTGAGATTAACTCGCGGCCTCGGCACGGTCAGCACACGCCAACACATGCACCGGCGGGCGGAAGGGGTCACACATGTGTGTGAGGGGCCATGGCGAGGGGAGGGAAATATGGCCCCGACATCACCGACCTCTCGCACGTGCAGGGCAAAAATGCCTGTGCATGGATTTACCCGCATGTCAGTGTGTGTGCGGTGTGCTGCAACGTGTCAGTGTGTGTACGTGTGGCTGCATGCGTTGTCAGTGTCTGTGCATGGCTCTGCATGTGTGTCAGTGTGTGTGCATGTCTCTGCACACGTGTCAGTGCCTCTGCATGGATTTGCATGTGTGTCTGCCTGTACATTTTGCACGTGTCAGTGTCTGTGCATGGATTTGCACACGTGTCAATGCCTGTGCATATGTATGCACGCGTGTCAGTGCCGCAGATGTGCGTGCAGAGACATGTATGGACACTGGCATGCGTGTGGAAGCATGCACAGACACTGATGTGTGGGCAAATGCACACATCGAAACAAACGCACAATGGAAATGCACGTATGCACACCAACATGCATGGGCACTGACACATGTGCAGACACATGTACAGGCACTGACATGTGTGCAGGGCACATGCACAGACACTGATACGTGCAAATCCATGCACAGGCACTGACACACGTGCACCTACCTGCGCCGCCACTGACACCCATGCCGACCATTCACAAGCATCGACACGCACTGGCACCACCTCCCCCTCTCCCCCCTGCTCTGGCAATCCTGCACACGTGTGTGTGTGCACCGCACACCTATAGTGGAACCCCCAATCAGCACCGGCGGGGGCAGGAAAGCCCTGCCTGCCTGGGTCCTCTCTGCACCCCAAATTCCCCCACCCCACCCCCGGCTGGTGGGAGCTGCTCACCACGGCTGGTGAGGACTTGAGTGACCCTGGCGTCAGTGAGCACGTGCTGCAGTGCACAGCCACGCGTGTTGGAGTTGAGACACGCCATGGGGAAGCCCAGTTTGGCCAAGGCCAACCACTCCAAACGTAAGTGGGGTTGTTGGCAGGAAGATGGCGACGGTTTGCGCCGATCGTAGATCCAGACACCAGGAAAACAACTGGGCAGCCTGGTTACTCTGGCATTTCACGTCCTTGTAGGTGTAAAGCTCATCTTGGAAATGGAGCAGGGATTCGGTGCAGCCGGCGGTGAGCGTGGGCTCGGAAGACACCAAGGAGGGTGATGGCGGGTTGGTGGTTGAAGCGGTGCTGGCATCGTACTGATGCCCGCGCCAGACAGGCGAAGGCCATCTGGTCAACCCAGAAGAAGGGGACTGTCGTGGTTTAGGCTGATAAAGTAGAGAAGAGAAGAAAAAAAAAAAAAATAAAGGGGACTGAGGGATGAGACCAGAACAGAGGGAGCACCCACCAACCATGGTCCCGGGCAAAACAACTGGGCTTTCTTAAAGCAAAACAGTTTATTAATGGTTACTTAGAAGGACAAAGGGAAACAAAACCGGTTACTCGAGAGGACAGAAAGAAACAAAACCAGATCTTAAAACCGACACCTTCCCCCCCCTTCCTTTTCCTCCCGGCTCTACCTCCTCCCCCCAGCAGCACAGGGGGCAGGGATTGGGGAGTGCAGGTCAGTTCATTCTGTGCTGTTACTGCTGCTTCTTTCTTAAAGGAGGAGGAGTCCTTACACCCTTTTCCCCTGCTCCAGTGGATCCCCTACCCACGAGGAAAAAAGCCACAAACTTCTCCAGCGTGAGTCCAGCCCACTAGAAACAATCCTTCCCCACAGATTGCTCCAGTGTGGGCTTTACCACAGTCTCGGATTCTTAGGGAGTTGTAGCCACTCGCTCTGGCGTGGGTCGTCACGCAGACTCCAGATGCCTCTCTGCCTTGTCGTGCATCCCAACATGACCATCCTCAGGCTCAGGCATCGTCTCTCCACAGGCTGCAAGTGGGTCTCTACTCCAACCGAGGCCGTCCTGGTTGCAGGGGGGCCGCCTGCTATCTCACCACCAGCCGCAGGGGAAACTCAGCTCCGGCACACCTCCTCCCGCTCCATCCTCACTGACCTGGTGTTGATGCAGCTGTTTCCCTCAGATCTCAGTCCTCTCTGGGTGAACTCAGCCCTGTGGGCACCCGGGAGTGGGGTGCCCCCGAGTTCCCCAGCTGGCTCCGCCGCTGCCATTCTCCATGGGCGGTGCCGGCCCGACGCAGGCAGCCGCCCGGCTGGGAGCCAGGGAGCAGGAGCAGTGCCCTCCTCCCTTCTCTCCTCGCTCCTGGGCAAAGCACCTTTTCCGGTTTCTTTTGTCCCAACTTAAATAGGGCAATTCGCAGAGGCGCTGATTGGCTCAACCCCGAGGGGGATGGGAGTCTGATCTGGTGGCCAAACCAAGCCTAACCTGGTTTCAAAACCAGGGAGGTCACAGGGACCAAAACCCCTCTCCTGCCACCAGAACCCCCACCCCCTCCACACCAAACCATGACAGGGACCAGGCGAGCGGTCGCCTCCAGCACCACCAGCAGAAGAAGCACGATCAAGCCCACCGCCACCATTGCCATGACAGTTTTCACCATTCCCACGGCCACAGCATGGGGTGCTGGTCCCTGGCAGCAACCCGCCGTGTGGTGTTGGCCAAGGTCCACGCCAAGCGCACCTTGCCCTGGCTTTGCTGTGTTTGCCGGCATTTGCCGGGATTATGGTGCTTTGTTTTCTTTTCTATTTTTATATTTCCCCGTGGTCAGAGTCCTGCCCCAGGGGCAGGAGTGGCACCACGGAGGTGGCTCACACCGATTACTGTGCCAGCCAGCTGGGCCCTCCTGGCTCTCTCTGGCCCTCCAGCTGGCAGAAGGACACTCGTCCTTCACATGTAGGATGGCACTGCAGTTCTCAAATAAGTTTGTGTGGGGGTGACACAAGGTCCCCACTGGGATGTCAAACATGGAATGTCACACGTGGTCCCTGATGGGGTGTCACACATGCGATGTCACACGTGGCCCCTAGTGGGGTGTCAGTGTCTCCTGCAGTCCCTAAACCGGGTGGGACGCAGAGAGAGGACTCCTTGCAAGTGCCAGGGGGGAAAAATTGAGGGGGGCGGAAAAGGGTGACCGGGCACGGGGGTGTACCAAAACTACAAGCTCCCACCAAGATTTGAACTGGGCTCCCTGCATGCAAAGTCCAGAGCACTCACCATTGGACCACAGGATCACACATGCCTCTCATTCCCTTCCCCCTCCCCGTAGCGCACATTCCCATGCCGCCTCCACCACCAAGACCGAACTGGACCTTGATCCCAATGTGGGGGTGGGGGAGGACAGACGGACACCGGTGGGGAGAACCAGAGCCTTTGGTGCATGGGGAGGCCGAAAGAAACCCAAATGGGAATGTTGCGCCCGCACAGGGACTCAAGTCCTGGCCCCGCATATGAACAGCCCAGTGCACGGGACTGCACTGCCGCGGAGCCGCTCCATGGGCCGAGGGAGCCGCGGTCCCTCCGGTGGGAGTGCCATGACGGCAGGGCGTGGACCTTCCAGACCATCCAGTTCCAAGCCCCCTGCCATGGGCAGGGACATCTTCCACTACTCCAGGTTGCTCAAAGCCTCATCCAACCTGGCCTTGAACACTTCAGGGATAGGGCAACCACAACTTCTCTGGCAACCTGGTCCATTGCCTCACCACCCTCACAGTGAAGAATTTCTTCCTTATATCCAATCTAAATCTCCCCTCGTTCAGTTAAAGCCATTGCCCCTTGTCTTGTCACTACATGCCCTTGTAAAAAGTCCCTCTCCAGCTTTCCTGTAGGCCCCCTTTAAGTACTGGAAGGCTGCTATAAGATCACCTCGGAGCCTTCTTTTCTCCAGGCTGAACAGCCCCATCTCCCTCTCCTTCTCAGGAGAGGTGCTCCAAGCCCTCGGATCACAAACAGAAGTTTTGGGGCTTTTTTTTGAGCCTGCTGCACCAGCGGGACAGAATCGGCTCCAGATAAGTAGTATCTCCCCTCTTCAGCTAATCATAAAGTTGGAATTACCAAAGGGAAGAGAATTTTTTCCATTCACTTTTTGCAGAGCAGAGAAAACCCCAATGAAATCACTTAGGAAGGCAGCCTGGAAAAGCCTTTCAGAAACAGCGTGTGCCTGAAGCTGCCCTTGCTTTGCCCTGGCTTACACCATGGTAGTCCTCTGAAGAGGAGGAAAGCCTTCTGACTGTCTACATAAGGCCCAAACCAAAACCCACTCGCCTGAGACACTGGCACTGAGTGAGCTGAAAAGGCAAAGGTCTCTCCGTTGAGAACGGGTTTTCTATGTGCTTGCGCATGCTGGACATGACAAAGTGTTTTGAAGCACCACCATCAGCAGCCGTTCCCTGTAATGTGCCCAAAGCTGTAAATATTAAAAGCCACACCTTTGCAGACTGAATCAGAATGGTGCTCTGAAAACCAAGGATGCTGTCTATCCAGCCAAGTTCTCTCAGGGTGGTTTTGCTCTGTGATCAAACACAAAATAGGAATATTTCACAGTTCACGCTCCAATTTTTCAGTATATTATTCCTATGGCAGGAACTTCTCTTAGACCAAAACATACCTACCAGAAGAAATTGTTTCAACCGTGAAATGAAAATTTTACTTCTCTTTCCAAATGACAGAATGCTTCTGCAGAAAACTGAGAATCATTTACTGAAACTCAATCCTCATCTTTCCCCCTAGGGAACCGCACAGCAAGCTTCCTCTGGACTTGAGAGCAGTTTCAAATTGGAGCAGAAAGGACTACTGAGGACGAAACCAGAAGCTTGTACAGAAGTCATCTCCTGAAACCAACCCCTAGAGCTCTTCTCAAAAGGAAAATCTCACCATTCTAGAGCCACCTGTCAAGAAAGGTGCACTGGGAGTTGTGGATGGAGAAGGAGCTCAAACAGTACTGAGGCCCAGACAAACAACTGGGCAATTGTGCCAGCTGCAGTTCCAGAAGCCCAAAGCACGTCTTTCTACCTGCTGAACAGAGTCGTACAGAGTATTCCTTCTGGTCCAGATCACAAAACACTGCATTAAGACCAGTTCAGAGTCCCATTTATTATGGAACACTTTATGGGGTAACATACTTAGGAGCATGCATTTTTCTTCTGAAACTTTACTTTCTGTTCCACACCTGCAGGAACAGAATCCACGTGTTTGGTCTATTTCCAAACATTTCCTCTTCTGCGGATAATAATTGGGCTCCATCCCAGTTTCTTTTACACAGACCCTAGTACAGGAATGACGTCAGCCAGCTAGCCATTCAGCCTGCTAGCATTTGTCCAACTGAAAGTAACTAGCAACTGAAGACAAAATTCAGGGAGCCTTCTGCAGCAAATCCCTTAACGCAAATGAAACGCTTTTCAAGAGCTCTTGACAATTTTATTCAATGCTACTAGAAACAGTCAAGACTTCTGAAACATATCTCTGCGTATTCATGTCAGGCGATCCAACAGCATCCCTAAGACCTCTAACATTGTGCTGTTTCTGAAAAGTCACATCCCAAAGCCTTTAGTCACATTCAGACTGATCAAGATGGCCCATTACCAAACCGAAGTATCATATCGAGTAATACAAAAAACCACCCGCCTGGCTCCTACTCACAGCCTGGGTGAGCAGGCGGACGATGTAGAGAGGGCCCCGCAGCCACGGCTTAACCTCCGCTCCGTCACATATAGTGCTCCCAGGCCCGACTGCTCACTCCGGCCATGCAGGTGCCTCAGCATTCCACCAAGGGGAATTCTGGGGTCCACTGGCTACTGTGGGCCACAATAACGGCACTACATACTTCAGGAGAAAAAAACCACCAAACCCCCACATTAACACTTGTACCACATCCACATGTACATCCCGCGTTCTATGCTCTTCAGTCAGAAAAAACAAGCAATGCTCAAGAGAGATGCAGCAGTTTTATTCACTTCCAAACCCAGATGGATTATTCGGTGCAAAGGCATTAACTTGGGATGGCAAGAGTCCTCCACCAGTGCTGGTAGCTCCAAACTGGCTATTTGACATCCCAGTTGATGTCCTCATCCTGCTGAATTTCTAGAAGTCCTCTTGTGGGACTCCACAACCAGCTTCACGAGTTTATTCTGTTTGAACAAGAGGTTAAGGGCAAGATCTGGTGGCAAACAGCTGTGGGGATCACAGCTGCTTCTGAACACCAGGAACGTGAGGTCTCAGATCTGCTTATCTACCAAAGGGATCAAAAAAACCTCCAACATCGGCAGAGTATTTTAAACAAACACCAGTCTTTGAGACATGAGAGGAAAGAAAGAAGAAGAAAAAGCAGCACAAAAGAACAAGCATAGATTTCCTACCACCTGCGACTTTGTTTTCCTCCATCGCCAACGCTGCCATTGCTGCCTGTAAGGAGCCGTGAGACTGTGGCCACGGTCAGGCTGCAGCTGCAGGCACACACGCCGCTTTTGTAAAGCACTCGGAGACAAGGCTTTGCAGTTAGTTTTGTACCTTCAACTTTCCAGGTCCTATTCATAACAGTGCCTAAAATAACCTCCCAGACAGCTGGATTTTGCAGGAAAGGATCTAAGGCAACGACAGCAGGTCAGCTCCTGAGGCAGCTTGGATTCCATGTGCTTTTCATGGGACCTGCCGCATTTTTCCAACTGCTCGAACATCACCCAGGCCAGCAATGAATTACCTTTAAATGGCTCACCGAATAGTATTTGACAAGTAAGGGGCAAATAACACGACTAGAAAAATGCGAGTCCTTGCCAAGAGCGTCATTGTGATAGTTTGATGGAGAGGGGTGTTCTGGTGGCAGGGGAGGGGATTTGCTCCCTGTGCCACCAGATCTGAGTCCCATCCCCCCCGCCGGGGGAGGTTGAGCCAAATTGGCGCCTCTGCAAATTGCCCTATTTAAGTTGGGACAAAGGGGCGGGAAAGGGGCTTTTTGCTCAGGAGCGAGGAGAGAGCAGGAGGGCGCTGCCCTCGCTCCCGGCTCCCGGCCGGGCGACTCAAGGCGTGTGCTCAGAATGGTGCCGGGGGAGCCGCACGGGGGGGCTCGGGAAGCGCCTCACTCCCGGGGTGCCCGCCGGGCCGAGCTCCTCTAGAGGAGATTAAGATCTAAGAGAAAACAACCACAACGACCAGGTCAGTTAAGGATGGAGCAGGAGGAGGTGTGCTGGAGCTGAGGCTTCCCTTGCAAATCGGTGTGAGATGGCAGGCGGCCCCCCTGCAGCCAGGGTGCACTCGGCGGAGCAGAGACCCACTCGTGGCCTGTGGAGAAACCCACGTCGGGGAAGAGATACCTGAGCCCAGGAGAGGTCGTGGAGCAGGAGATGCACGACGAGGTACTGTTAATAATGGGCATGGAAATGCACGACGAGGTCGTGGAGGCATCTGGAATCCGTGGGACGACCCACGCCGACGCGAGTGACAGCAGCTCCCTAAGAGGCCGAGACTGGTAAAGCCCGAACTGGTACAATCCATGGGGAAGGATTGCAATCCTGCGGGCACGACTCACGTTGGAAAAGTTTGGGGACTTTTTTCTTCGTGAGTAGGGGATCCACCGAAGCAAGGGAAAAATGGGGTAAAGGCTCCTCCTCCTTTAAGAAAGGAGCGGCAGTTAACAACACGCATGAACTGACTTGCACTCCCCATTCCCTGTCCCCCTGCACTGCTGGGGGGGGGGGGTTGAGCCAGGAACGAAAGGAAACGGGGTGGGGAGGTGTTGTTTTAAGATCTGGCCTTGTTTTTCTCTTTTCTCCTCTCAAGTAACCGGTTTTGTTCCCTTGTGTCTTGTTTAGTAACTGTTAATAAATTATTTTGTTTTATGAAGAAAGCCTGAGTCATGTTTTGCCCAGGACCATGTTTGGTGGGTGCTCTCTTTCGGTTCTTGTCTCGACCCTCAGTCCAAAAACCACCACAGTCATTTTCTTTACTGGCTGCGCCCCGTTAATGAGTGTCTGCACCTGTTACAAGCCAACCTCACCTTGGCTTCTACCTTTTGGTGCTAATACCTGGAGAGTGTCACATAGCTGCACAGGGCTGCAGAAGAATTCGCATCTGCAGAATTTTCACCAACCTTCAGCACCTGCACGAACTCCCTGCAACATCCAGGTGGATGGAAAATAGTGCTACAAGCAATGGGTTTCTTTTCAGCCCAGTGCTCTCCATAAAGCAATTATATATTAAAAAAAAAAATCAAATACAGAGTGAAACATCAAAAGCTTGTGTTTAAAGAGCTCTTTCTACCCATTACTGGCAAGAAAATCTTGGTAACTTCAGTGTTAGCTAGGAAAAAATGTTTTAAAATAAACTTTAATTATGACAATAAATAGGAGCAATAAAGGCAGTGTTTAAAAAATGTGCAGAACAAGTAGATACAAAAGCTGTTGCACAATGTGTCTGCTGAATCTCTTATGATCCAGGGCTTCAGATTTCAGTTTTTGGCAGTGGACATGTCTTTTGCTTCATTTATGTTTGTTGCTATGGAAAGTGATCCGCCTTTATCAGGATGATTCAAAATCATGATTTTTCTACAGGCTGTTCTGATTTTGGCCTTGCCAACAGATGGACTTACACCTAAAATAGGACCAGCTTCTCGCCTACTCATTTTCTGTTCAAATCCTCCTTCATAGTACAACGAAAGACTAGAAGCTGAAATCCTCTTTGCTGTCTTGGTAATTGCCTGCTCCAATGGTTTCCAAAGGTGGAAAGCTAAATAACCTGCAAATGCAACAGTTGCAACACCAAGTCCAACTGCTACCATAGTTCTGGCCAGCCCTCCATCCAGCTCAGCTTGGCCCTTTTTTTTTTTTTTTTTAAATTTTTTACTAGTTTACTGAAATAGAAAAAAGATTATAAAACTTAAAATGAACATTTGAGAGAACTTTACATAAAGCAACAAATTGCTAGCAAACAGACTAGGCACTGAATTGCAATTGGACATTTTGCAATCCTATAACACAGATGTGGATTCCTCAGTCTCCTCTCGACGTGTACTTTTAGAACCACTGCAAAAAGAATCCTGTAAAAATTGCTTCAAAGCCTCTTTTGCATTGCAATAGTGCAGCAAAGCACAAGTAAAGAATTTCCTGTTGTCGTGGGTTAGGTTGAAAACTTCCCCCGCACACACAGCCGGTCACTCCCCCTCCCCCACCCCCAGGAATGAGGGAGAGAATTAAACGATAAACGGGAAAACCCGTGGGTTGAGATAAGAATGATTTAATACAGATGATTTAATACAGTGTAGGTGCTCACCACCCCCTCGTATGCGAAGCCCGTCTCATCCTGAAGCTGCAATCCTGGACGAACGCGAGGCCCCGAAATAGAGAGGGGCAGAGAGAGAGAGAGAGAGAAAAAGGAAAGAAAAACAGCAGAGCAACAGCGCAGCAAGCGCAAAAGAGCAAAAGTGCAAAAGAGCCAAAGCGCAAAAGCCCTTCTTCCCGGCTGACCCTCGCTTTTATACTGGGCATGACGCTGCATGATATGGAATACTAATTGGCCAGTTTGGCCCTCAATCTTAATTTCACCACAAATCACAAGGGCAATCGTGTCCCCCTTGTCCCACCGTGTTTCTGCACTCCCTCAGATATCCTCCGACACATCCTCCTTCTTGTTTTTGAACAAGCCAGACTTATTTACAACCCGTTCAGTCATTTTCGTGAGCAAGTGTAACAGACAAAAGTTATTAAGAGAAACATTGTGTTAGCTACTAAAACTAATAGAAAGCTTTTCATTCTGGTGGAAATGTCGAAGCCTAAATTCTACTCTGGAATACACTAGCTATTACAAACATGCATGCTTCGCCTATTCCGGGTGTGCACATAAATCTTCCCTTATATGTGAAAAAAAAATACCTTGCCAAACTCTATCATAACCCTACAGAAACACTTACTGACATATCGTTTTGGTACAGCCTTGCAGAAGCAGTTACTAGCATATTGTTTCCCTTTCTGGGAGCCTTACTATTTTCTACTATGCCCAAGATTCCGCTGAGCAGGAGGGTATCAATCAGCAGGGTCATCGCAGAGAAGGGAGGCAGGCACTGCACCTTCAGGGTGTCCCCTGTTTATCTCCGCTCTGAGACATCCCTTTTACACCCTCAACAGAGTCTATGAAAAAGTTACTGACACGGCATTGCTGCACGCGTGGCCAGTGCGTGCAACAAGGCTGCTCAGTATGTGCTCTGCTGGCTAACAGCGGTTTTTGAGAATCGCAACATGTTGTTCAATAACAATCCTCCTAACTTCCTTTTTCAAAGTTACGTGCTCACAACTAAGTCTGGTTTCTAATTCTTTGTCATTAACTTGGTACCAGTCAATTCTTTTCCTTCCAGTAGAAGGGTGGAATCCATACACATTCCGATCGGAAGAACACACAAAGCATATATACAAGCAACTTTCACACACATAGAATGCCAAACAATTAAAAACATAAGAACAGTTTACATATCAATATGAAATCTTCTATTACGAATCTTGTGAGCCATTCTCCTCATCTGGCGTCTCTGTCATCTCTGCTTGTTCTGTAAAATCTTGAATCTCCCTATCTCTATCTGTAGTTTCAGAAGTTCTAGCTGGTCTTACATTTCCTGTCGGTAACAAATGGTTTGCTTCGGGTATATATGATTTTACCCACTTCACCAGAACCCACAGTGGTCCGTTTCCTGTAAGTAAGCACATATATCCCCTGCCTGTTACTTTTAATTCTACTGGTCCTTCCCATTTCCCTGTTTTTAAATCTTTATAGAGTACTAAGCCTTGTGTTTTTTCTTTCCAGAATGAGCTCATTCCTTTACTGTGTACCAGCATAGGCGGCTCATCACTGTTTCCCGCCAGCCGTAAGAAGTTCAGGACGTATAATACTTTCATTAATCGATCGCCATGCAGCCAACCTGAGTCCCCCCTTTTTGTTTTAACAACACGGTCTTTAATGTGTGGTGGGAATGCTTAACAATGGCTTGACCTGTGGGGGAATGCGGTATCCCAGTGCGGTGAGTGATACTCCAGCGATTGCAAAAGCGAGCAAAGCGAAGCGAAGCATAAGCGGGTCCGTTATCTGTCTTAATTTCACGCGGAACCCCTAGAACTGCAAAGCAAGCATATAAATGCCGCTCGACATTGTCGTGGTTTTTTTGGACTGAGGGTCGAGACAAGAACCGAGAGGGAGCACCCACCAACCATGGTCCCGGGCAAAACATGACTCAGGCTTTCTTCATAAAACAAAATAATTTATTAACAGTTACTAACAGAGAGACAAGGGAACGAAACCGGTTACTTGAGAGGAGAAAAGAGAAAACAAGGACCAGATCTTAAAACAACACCTCCCCACCCCCTATTTCCTTTCGTTCCTGGCTCTAGCCTCCCCCCGGCGGCGCAGGGGGACAGGGAATGGGGAGTGCAGGTCAGTTCATCCATGTTGTTACTGCCGCTCCTTTCTTAAAGGAGGAGGAGTCTTACACCATTTTTCCCTTGCTTCAGTGGATCCCCTACTCATGAAGAAAAAGTCCCCAAACTTTTCCAACGTGAGTCCGTGCCCGCAGGATTGCAGTCCTTCCCCATGGATTGTACCAGTTCGGGCTTTACCAGTCTCGGCCTCTTAGGGAGCTGCTGTCCACTCGCGTCGGCGTGGGTCGTCCCACAGATTCCAGATGCCTCCACGACCTCATCGTGCATTCCATGCCCCATTATTAACAGTACCTGGTCATGCATCCCCATGCTCCACGACCTCTCCTGGGCTCAGGCATCTCCTTCCCGACGTGAGGTTTCTCCCACAGGGCCACGAGTGGGTCTGTGCTCCGCCGAGTACACCCTGGCTGCAGGGGGGGCCGCCTTGCCATCTTCACACCTATTTGCAAGGGAAAGCCTCAGCTCCAGTACACCTCCTCCTGCTCCATCTTTGCTGACCCGGTCGTTGTGGTTGTTTTCTCTTAGATCTTAATCCTCTGGGGAAGCTCGGCCCGGCGGGCACCCCGGGAGTGGGGCGCTTACCAAGTCCCCCATGCGGCTCCCCCGGCGCCATCTTGAGCACATGGCACCGGCCCGGGCCCGAGCGGCCGCTCGGCCAGGAGCCGGGAGCGAGGGCAGCGCCATCCTGCTCTCTCCTCGCTCCTGAGCAAAAAGCCCCTTTCCCACCCCTTTGTCTCAACTTAAATAGGGCCATTCGCAGAGGCGCCAATTTGGCTCAGCCTCCGCCGGGGGGGGATGGGACTCAGATCTGGTGGCACAGGGAGCAAATCCCCTCCCTTGCCACCAGAACACCCCCCCCATCAAACTATCACAGACATGTTGTGTGGTCTCTCCAGTTTGTGCGGTGGTCCAAATTGCCATAGAATAGGTGTCTATACAGACATGCACGTATTTCCAGCGTCCAAACTCTGTTACATGAGTAACATCCATCTGCCATAGCTGGAGTGCATGCAGTCTTCGTGGATTGATACCTTGACCAAGACCAAAACCTAGTTTCTGACAGGAAGCACAGGACTTTGCCTTGTGCATCCGCTAAGGGGATATGAGATTGTCTCTGGAGCACCTTGGCTGACTGGTGGAAAAAGTCATGAGATATACGAGCCTGTTGGAAGGCATCTATAGGTGGTCCCATCCATGCAGGTGCCACTAATTGATCAGCACGGTTATTGCCAATTGCTAAGCCCTGTTATTGCCAATTGCTAAGCCCTGTTGAGTTAGATCACTACGTATATGCGTGATGAAGTATGGAACAGAGCGCATATTTAGTAAGTGTAACAGCTGACCTAACAACTTGCTTAAGACTGGGTTAGATATTGCCTTTATCATAGCCCGTTCTAATCGACGTACTATACCTACCACATATAATGAATCTGAAACAATATTGATAGGTTGCTGAGTCCAGTTTGAAAATGTCCATACTACTGCTTGCAGTTCGAGAGTCTGTAATGAGTCCTTCGGGCCTCCTTCGATGACATGTTCCTCCCAGGCACCGGATAAAGATTGCCA
Source organism: Tauraco erythrolophus (assembly GCF_009769465.1). Classification (NCBI taxonomy): domain Eukaryota; kingdom Metazoa; phylum Chordata; class Aves; order Musophagiformes; family Musophagidae; genus Tauraco; species Tauraco erythrolophus. The sequence goes on along the minus strand of NW_028238630.1, from coordinate 111,333 downwards.
CGTACTAACAGCCTTTTTTGATTTCCGTCCTGCATCAGTGAATATTGTAAGTCCTTCTACAGGAACCTCCGACAATTGTGAAGTTGAAACAAAATCTTGGTCAGTTAAAAATGTTAACATTTTGTGAGCAGGAAATTGATTACATAGTCGACCTGAAAATTCACATAGTGCCGTCTGTAATTCTAAAGAATGTCATAAATTCCATTCCAGCCAGACAGATGCGATTGGCAATACTATTATTTCTGGATCTTTCCCTGCTATTTCTAATAGACGCGTCCGTCCCTTCATTATCAGAAGGGCAAACAATTCTATTCTTCTTGTGACAGTTTTGTGCGGTTGCATGGGTAGGAAAACCCATTCCAAAATTGATAAAGGGTCCTTTATTGATTTGACCCATTGCATAAAAAGAGCAAATGGATACTTTCTCTTTTGACTAGAATTGACAACTACTAATGTTATTGGTTCATCTTTGACGAACCTTGATCCATATTGAGAAGTTAATTTTGCTGAAATTGTTTGCAAAGCTATTTTTTGGGATGGTCCAATTTCTCTAGATTCATTTGCATGGCTGCTTGTCCCCAATAACTGAATTAGAGGACTTAGGTCATCATTTGTAATTCCACAAATATTACGTATCCACTGAATTTCCCCGACCAGCTTTTGTACATCCGACAACGTTTTAATGTTTGTTTTCAGTTCAATCTTTTGTGGTCTTATATGGGATTCTGTGATAATCCATCCCAGATAATGCCACGGTGCCTTTTCTTGAACTTTCTCTGGAGCAATTTTTCGTCCCTTTCCCTCCAGCTGTGTAATAAGTTCAGGTATAAGCGTTTTGGCTTCAAGTTCTTCCCCAGCAATTAATATATCATCCATATAATGATATATTAAGTACTGTGGGTATCTTTTCCGAATTGGATCTAAGGTCCATGCAAGGAACATCTGGCATATTGCAGGTGAATTTTTCATGCCTTGCGGCAACACAACCCAATGATATCTTTTCGCCGGCTCGCCTCTATTTACAGCAGGTACTGTAAACGCAAAATGTTCCGCATCATCTGGATGTAATGGTATTGTGAAAAAACAATCTTTTAAGTCAATTACTAACAACTTCCACTTTTCTGGAATCATTGATGGGGACGGTAAACCTGGTTGTAAGGTTCCCATGTCCTCCATAATTGCATTGACTGCACGTAGATCATGCAACAATCTCCACTTTCCACTCTTTTTTGGTATTATGAAAATTGGAGTATTCCAGGGCCTTGTTGATGGCACAATATGGCCTGCACACAACTGTTCGTATACTAATTCCTGTACTTTGAGCAGCTTTTCTTGGGAGAGCGGCCACTGATCAATCCACACTGGGTCGTTTGTTTTCCAATGTAATTTGAGGACACGCTGCTCCCCAGTGGCCGCAGCTAAAAAGGCCGGGTCACGATCTGTGCTTTCATCTGGCTCAACAAGTCTCTACCAACCAACGTGATTGATGTATTCATGACATATGGCTTAGTAGATACTTGCGCCCCATCTGGAAAAATGAATGAAATCACATATTGGCTGATTCTGGTGGATTGAGTTCCCCCAATACCAAATAATCCAAATTGTGAATCGAGGGTCGGCCAATGGGCCGGCCAATTGTGTGCAGCTATGATTGTGACATCAGCACCTGGATCAAGTAACATTCTCCTTGTTATTTTAACACCATCTGGCCCTAACATTGTTACCATCATTTCGGGTTTCGTCCTTTTCAAATCCAAAGCAAAATATACCTCTGGTTGCTCAGTGGAGTCAAATCCTCCTTCTCCTCATTCAACATCATCAGATAAAGGCACGCAGCTAAGGAAAGGCACTAATTGAGCAATTTTACTGCCCTTTGGAATAAAAACAGGTGAAGTTAACGTGTAAACCATGATCTTAATAATCCCTGTGTAGTCTGCATCAATAACTCCTGGTAGAACAAAAATGCCTTGACGTGATGTAGATGAATGACCAACTGGTAAAGCTGATAACCCCTCCCCTAGTGGTCCCTTTACGTTTGTGCCTATTACTACTACCTTGTCAGATACGAGTGTTAAATCTACTGTGGTTTCCACATCCACTCCAGCACTTCCTGCGGTGGCGGCACGGAGGGAACAAATTCCTGACTTTGGCTCTGGTTTAAATTCAGACTTGATAATGGTGTTGCCTCCTGATTTATTATCATCGCGCACGGGGCTGGCGCGCTCGGTTTCCAGTTTCCCTGCACTCGTAGGTATTACGATTATCCATTTTGCAATTTTTGCACCATTTCCTGCTACCCTGTTGCTGCTGTTGTGGCTGTTTACATTGGTTTCTGTAGTGGCCTAATTTCCCACAATTGAAGCATTTCTTTTGCTTGGCTCCTCCCCCTTTTTTCTCTAACAGAGGACGAACAGCACCATATACCGCAGCAGCAACTAGAGATGCAGGACCAGTGGTGCATTCTATAACTTCTAACATATCTGCCACTTGGGCATCTCTACGTAATGTGCTTATGACTCTTTTTGCTTTATCATTGGCATTCTCAAAGGCAAACATTTTAAAGACTTGTTCCTTCATTGTGTTGTCTAAATCAGGATGACTTCGAACAGCCTGATGTAAATGATCAATAAAGGAAGGAAAACTTTCCTGGGGGCCTTGTTTAATATTTGCAAAGGAATATACTTTCCCCGGTTCTCTAATTGAAATCATTGCTTGGTACGCTAATTGCTGTGACAACTGCAATACTTCTGCCAGAAAGCCTTGTTGTAATGTCGTGTTTGCAAAAGGACCTTGGCCCATCAACAATTGCGTTTGAATGCCATATAGAGGGTCTCCCTGCTGCCGAGGTCGTGCAGCTTCACGGTCACATAGTTGCTGCCAGGCCCTGGAGAACAAAAGCTGCTGAGAAGGGGACAAAAGAATATCAGCAACTTGTTGAGAGTCATGTGGTATCAGCACATCTGCTGTGAAAATAAATTGTAACAGTTGTTGAGTATAACTGGATTGAAGCCCATATTGTGATACGCAGAACGCGCCTTTCTAAATTTTCCAGCCAAAAGGTTCCCCACCTTCTATTTCCCCCATGGTCTGTGATAACGGGAAAGGAGGATGGTAAAAATTTCCTTCGATTAAGCTTCACGAATAACTCCCTTCCATCTTTTGCTTCTCTCTGTTCGTCTGGTGCGCAAAGGGCGTGGGGCGTTGGCACAGATAGGTGGGTTGCAATTGGCATCGGTGGTGATAAGGCGTAGCAAAAGGATTAGGTGGTATTGTGGACTGTAGTATCTGAAGAATATTGTGGATTATTGTTGTCATCGGCATCTGATGTCTTCAACTCTGACAGCTTGTCCATAACTTGTTGCAAGACTTCTTCAAAAAGTCTTTTTTCTGTTGTTCTCCCAATGAAATCAGCGGGGCATGGGTTCCTCCCCTGGGTGAAGCTCTGAACGAGGCCAGGATGGAGCTGTGGGCGGGGCTCTGGGCGGAGCTGTGGGCAGAGCTGTGAACGGGGCTGCGGGCAGAGCTCTGGGCGGAGCTGTGGGGGGGGCCTCTGGGCGGGGCTCTGTGAGGTCAGGATAGAGGCGGGACTTAGGTTGACAAGACGGTCCACCTATTTCCATGCCCCTTTGTAGTACTTCCGCCTCTCTTCCGGGACCCTTTGATTGAACAAACGTGCTGTCGCCATTTTGGTGGCCACCATCTTGGCTGTCACCATCTTGGCTGCCGCCATTGTGGCGCAGTTCCTCTTTTAAGGCGTGGTCCCTATAGGATACCCTTTTTTCTCCCAAATCTGCGGTTTCTACCTTGGTAGCAGAAGGCAAGGGGTGCTAGAGGCACAGAAATTCGCGTAGAAAGATAGAGGAAGTGTTCGTTAGTTGTCGGTAAAGAATCAGTAGAAGAAGCAGCGAAGGCAGCAAAAGCAGCAGCAGCAACAGTTCGTTCGGCTTTCATGCTATGCAACATTTCTTTAATTGACTTCCACAGGGTAGCATATTACTTGCCTCCTTCGTGCCCGCCTCCCCCTGAGCTGATATCATACCATAGCTCTCTGCCTATGGCTTCCCACATAGAGAGTTCAAAAGCAACTCCTACAGTGGGGATCAAGTCTCTGTTCCAAGCCCACAATAGCAGCCCTTTAAGAGCCGAGGATTCATATTTAAATTTTCTCACAGACGATATGATGGAGCAGATTTAGGATAGCCTCTTGTTGCTTATCCAACCCCATCTGTCTCCCGGCCGCTCACCTATCCTCCTAGGCGAGATTCCAGCGTCGATCCAGCGACTAAAATGAGGTGCACCTTTTTCCACTCAGTGACTACGCAGGTCACTGCTCATTCCGCCGGGGCAGCGGATCATTCGACCGGCCTTCCACCCTCTTCCTCACCAAGTCTCGCAACTTTGCCGTGAGGAATCTGAGAGTCCCTACTCTGGGCGCCAATTGCGGGAGATGAATGAGGACACCTGACACGATCAATGTGATCAAACAAGTGAAGCTATCTTTATTTACATTCAGCGTGTTTTATAACCTTGCAAGCAAATAGCCCGCCTCTTAGTGTGATTGGTTATACTGAAAGAAGCAGCATCACTATAGTGTCTATTTTCCATTCCGCATCCGGGGATTGTCCACGCCTCCCACAGCTCTGCAGCTCTTCCGCATTCCAGCATGCGTCATCAGGAAAGGCTGGATTGTTCACCTGTCCGTTAACCCTTAGATATCCTCCGACACTGCACCGCACAACAGCGTGAACAGTCCTTCAGGAGTTCATCAGCCCTTGGCAGAGGAACTGACTGTACAACCACATCGCCGGAGTCGGAAAACATCCCCATACTGAAAACCTTGACAGGGGAGCTCCAGTAATTTATACCTCTGCAGATCAGCTCCTCCTGCTCACATTCCAGATGGAACAAACCAGTAACTGCTGCCTGATTTCTAATTGCTCTCGATTACAAGAGCAATGGAACCAGTCCGTGCTACAAACACAGCTTTGATGTGAAAAACACACCAGAAAGCTCAGCAGCTTCAGTGTACTAACCTTTTATAGGTTAGTACTGAGTTCCCTACTAAAGCATATTGAAATGACCTAAATATTATACCACAGGCAGCAGTGCTTGAAGTGGAGGGGTTGCAAGCCAAAGAGATTTTTAGTGCATTTTATACCGATAAATATTGAGACAGCAGCTAAAAAGGCAAAATGATGTCCTGAGCTTCTGCACGCATGTGGAGTTCCCTCCGCTCGACCTTCCTACGGACATCAGCCCCAGGCAAAGTCCTCGCCATCAAATGGGGCCTCCACTCTCTTTGTCGTGCAACGTGCATGCTGTTTACCTGGCCTTTTGACAGCATCCCTGGTGATATACGCCTGATACATGCCTGATACGTGCCTGGTGATACATGCCTGATACATGCCTGATACGTGCCTGGTGATACACGCCTGATACATGCCTGGTGATATATGCCTGATACACACCTGATACATGCCTGGTGATACACGCCTGATACATGCCTGGTGATACACATCTGATACGTGCCTGGTGATACACGCCTGATACATGCCTGGCAACTCGCACTCAGCCACAGCACATTGGATTCCCATCCTTCGACTTGCCGGTAGAAAACAGCATCTGAAAGTGAGAAAGTGCCTTGATTTGGACCTGCCACTTCCACAGCAGATGAAACGTCACGACAGCTCCTTGCCCTCTGGAGTCAGACCCATGTTTGCAGTTGCTAATTAGTTTCATTTCCTCCAGCGACTTCAGAGTACTGACAAATGGTCTCACAAGAAAGATTCTCTTCAATCTTCAGTTGAGTCTTAGCCCTCTTTAGAACTGACTTGCAGAATGAAACATATATTCAAAAATTAATAATAGTCTTTGGGTTGGTATTTAGGAAGACAGATGTTTTGTGGTCCTAGGCTAGCTGGAAAGGAAACACAGGCTCCACAGGGACAGCAGAATCCTCGGGAAGCTTAAAAAAACAGCACAAACCAGAAACAACTGTTTGTGAGAGCAAGGAGGCAGCAGCTGGAGGAAGGAGCCGACGCCGGCCTGGGACGCGGTGTGTGATGGGAGCGACACTTCGCTCAGGAGCGGCTGTTGCCACCCAGCCCAGCTGCCCTCTGCTCCTGCCCCATGCTTAATTCCACTGTCACCTTATGGCAACTGAAAACTGACTAAAAGCATCTAACAGCTAAATTACAGAAGCTCTCCGAAGGATCTCTGGTCTCACCTCTCTGTAAGTCTCCAAAACATCATTCTGATAAAATAAAGAGAGAGCAATTCTGAGTTCAAGAAACCAAAAAGCTGTTTCTTCAGAAAGATGCATTCAGAGTTCCCCATCCACACCACGCAAAGTCAGAAAGCCCATCTAGTAAAATAGCTCCCTGCACCATCATAAAAAAGGAAAATGTTTACAGCCAGCCAAGGTGGTTTGCAGTGCGGGACAGTAGAATCACTCCTTTGCGCCACTCTGTGCAGTTCTGATTTTAACAGAACAAATAGATGATCTTTAAGGTCCCTTCCAACCCAACCCATTCTATGATAATACCCTGCAGAAAAGTGGTGTATGTCCCCAAATGGATTCCTCATCCCAGAATGCTGACATTTAAACTCTTATCAAACAAAGACCCCTATTTTGAAAAAAAAGCTCGTCAGGATAACACATCATGTCAAGCCCATTGGATCACACATGATATCAAGCCCGTCAGGATCACACATCATGTCAAGCCCATTGGGATCACACATGATATCAAGCCCGTCGGGATCACACATCATCTCAAGCCCATTGGGATCACACATGATGTCAAGCCGTCGGAATCACACATCATGTCAAACACCGACGGCAGGAGAGGAGCCACTTTGTGAGCTGGGCTACAGGCTCGGTCACAAGTTAGGGGCGGGCAGTTTCTCCAAGGTGGAAGCGGCCATCTCCAACAAATACAAGGGCTCCTTAGCCATCAAGGCTCTGGACCGGAAACAAGCACCCCCCAGTCTTCGCGTACAAGTTTCTACTCTGGGAGCTCTCCATTGTGTATAAGATCCAGCACCCCAGCATCATGCACATCTGCGTGGTCATCAAAGGCTGCAACGGGAAGGTCTACATCGCGAGGGAGGCGGCAGCCACTGACCTGCAGCAGATGGTGCAGCAGCTGGGAAGGCTGCACTGCATCCCCAAGGCCCAGGAGATCTTTGTGCAGTCGTGGGGGCCGTGCACTACCTACACAACCGCAACTTGGTGCACCGGGACCTCAAGTATGAGAAACGTGCTGCTCACTGCCGATGGCTGCCAGGCCAAAGTCAGTGACTTTGGCTTTAGCAAGGAGGTCAATGGCTACCCTGAGCTGAGCACCACGTTCTGCGGGACAGCAGCCTGCATGTCCCCTGAGGTGCTGATGGGCATCGCCTACAACGCTAAGAATTACCGTATGTGGAGCCTGGGGGTGACCAGCTGCATGCCCTTTGACGATACCCACATCCTTGGCATGCCCAGGCAACAGAAGAAAGGGGTGCAGTACCCGGAGGGGCTGCCCCCACTGCTGGTGCTAATATCAGCACCAAATAACTAACTTTCTATCACCATGCAAGATACACCACAAATATCATTTATTTAATCCTTTGTGATGATTTGTTGTGGGGGAGGGCGTTCTGGTGGCAGGAGAGGGGATTTGCTCCCCGTGCCACCACATTGGACTCCCATCCCCCTCAGGGTTTGACCCAATCAGCGCCTCTGCGAATTGCCCTATTTAAGGTGGGACAAAGGAACCAGAAAGGTGCTTTGCCAGGAGCGAGGAGAGGGGAGGAGGGTGCTGCCCTCGCTCCCTGGTCCCCGGCCGGGCAGCTGCCCGTGCTGGGCTGGCTGAAAATGTCGACGACGGAGCCACTTGGGGAACTTGGAGAGCATCCCGCTCCCGGGGTGCCCGTTGGGCCAAGTTCACCCAGAGAGGACTGAGATCTGAGAGAAACGGCCACACTGACACCAGGTCAGTGAAGATGGAACTGGGATGAGATGTGCCGGAGCTGAGTTTCCCCTACAACCGGTGGCAAAATGGCAGCAGCCCCCCTGCAGCCAGGATGGACTCAGTGAGCAGAGACCCGCTCGCAGACTGTGGAGAGGCCCATGTCGGGGAAGAGATGCCTGAGCCTAAGAGAGGTCATGGAGCATGGGATGCACGATGAGTAACTGTTAATAATGGAGCATGGGATGCACAATGAGGTCGTGAGGCATCTAGAGTCCGTGGGACGATCCACGCCGAGGCGAGTGGCCACAACTCCCTAAGAATCCGAGACTGTGGTAAAGCCCACACTGGAGCAATCCGATGCGAAAGGATTGCGTCCAGTGGGTAGGATTCACGCTGGAGAAGTTTGTGGATTTTCCTCATGAGTAGGAGATCCACTGGAGCAAGGGAAATGGTGTAAGGACTCCTCTTCCTTTAAGAAAGGAGTGTCAGTAACAACATGGATGACCTGCACTCGCCATTCCCCGTCCACCTGCGCCGCTGGGGGGGAGATAGAGCCAGGAGGAAAGGAAAGTGGGGGCAGGGAGGAAGGTGTCGGTTTTAAGATCTGGCTTGTTTTCTCTTTATCCTCTCAAGTAACTGGTTTTGTTTCCCTTTGTCCTTTTTAAGCAGCTGTTAATAAATTGTTTTGTTTTAAGAGAAAACTGAGTCTGTTTTGCCTGGGACCATGGTGGTGGGTGCTCCCTCTCTGTTCTTGTCTCGACCCTCAGTCCTTTTATTATATTTCTCCTCTCCATTTCACTGGAAAAGGAGTGAGAGTGAGTGGTCGTGTGGAGTTTAGTTGCCGGATCGGCCTAAACCACCACATCCTTCTTCAAGGACAAGAAGAGAAATGTTCAGCAAAGCACGTAAGGCAATAATACTGCCAATAATACTGCAGTATGCCACCGTCTAGCTCTTGTTGGCTGACTGCATGGGCTGAGCGTTACCCCATCTATAGTCCTGTCCTCAGCTGTTGTCACACCTTATGTCACCTGACGGTCTTACTCTCTCTTTCAGGTTTTTTGAATTCATATCTTGAAACCAATTAGAGGGACTCTCCAAACAGAACAGGGAGTTGAGTATTTTCTCAACATGTTTTCTAAACATTTTGAAGGTCTGCTGTCAGAGGATGAAGGGAGTCAACTAGGAAAGCTAAGACCTCCTTGGAATTAAACCTTGCAAGAAGGTCAAGGACAACAGAAAGGGCTTCTTCAAATACATTGCAGATCAAACTAACGCTAGAGGCAACGTAGGCCCACTGGTGAATGAGAAGGGTGCCTTGGTGACAGAGGATAAGAAGGTGGCAGAGTTACTGAATGCCTTCTTTGCCTCAGTCTATACTGCTGGAGGCTAACCTGATGAGCCCCGGAACCCTGAGGCTCCTGAGGAAGTCTGGATAGAGGAGGAGTCTACCCTGGTTGATGAGGACTCGGTTAGGGACCAGTTAAGCAACCTGGCAATCTATAAATCCATGGGTCCTGATGGGATGCACCCGCGGGTGCTGAGGGAGCTGGCGGATGTCATTGCCAGGTCACTCGCCATCATCTTTGTTAAATCGTGGGGAATGGGAGAGGTGCCTGAGGACTGGAGGAAAGCAAATGTCACTCCGGTCTTCAAAAACGGCAAGAAGGAAGACCCAGGTAACTATAGACCGGTCAGCCTCACCTCCATCCCTGGAAAGATAATGGAACAACGGTTGCCTTTTGGAGGCGTGGCGACCTCAAGAGCAGCCCTGAGGAGAAGGACTTGGGAGTACTGGTGGACGAGAAGCTCAATATGAGCAGGCAATGTGCTCTTGCGGCCCAGAAGGCCAACCGCATCCTGGGCTGCATCAAGAGGAGCGTGGCCAGCAGGTCGAGGGAGGTGATTCTCCCCCTCTACTCTGCTCTCGTGAGACCTCACCTGGAGTATTGCGTCCAGTTCTGGAGCCCCCAAACATAAGAAGGACATGGACCAGTTGGAGAGGTCCAGAGGAGGGCCACGAAGATGATAAGAGGGCTGGAGCACCTTTCCTATGAGGACAGGCTGAAAGAGTTGGGGCTGTTCAGCCTGGAGAAGAGGAGGCTCCGGGGTGACCTTATAGCGGTCTTCCAGTACCTCAAGGGGGCCTACAAGAAAGATGGGGAGAGGCTGTTCAGGAGGGCCAGTTGTGATAGGACAAGGGGTAATGGTTTTAAAATAGAGGGAGGTAGATTCAGGTTGGATATTAGGAAAAAATTTTTTACCATGAGAGTTGTAGAACACTGGAACAGGTTGCCCAGAGAGGTGGTGGATGCTCCATCCCTGGAGACATTCAAGGCCAGGTTGGACGAGGCCCTGAGCAACCTGATCTAGTTGGAGATATCCCTGTTCCTTGCAGGGGGGTTGGACTAGATGACCTTTGAAGGTCCCTTCCAGCCCTAACCATTCTATGATTCTATGATTCTATATCACACAGCGAGAGCCAACGTAAGGTGGTACCAAAGGCCACTGCAATGAAGATGGAACGAAAAGTCACTTCTGTGACTGGGAGCAACTCTGGGCTGAAACCAATGAGCCAAGAATCGAACCCTCTCTTGTGGAGAAGGCATTACTTTTCTTTGAAGAACTGGACGAGATTTCTCTGTCTTTTTGCAGCTATTCTGTAGCAAGAGAGACAACTCTTGTCTAACTAAAATGCAGTCCCAGGATTGCCCTCCATAGATGCCAGCCCATCTCTGCAGCACCATAAATCACCGAAATAGGTCGTCTGTTTTCTTCAAATGAAATTGACTTAACCAACTTTCTCAGCTAAATTCTAATTTACCAGTTTTAAGAACATCCTGCCAACCAGGGTCAAGAGGAAAGGGCTCTTGTCCTGGTTTTAGCTGGGACAGAGTTAGCTCTTCTTTTTAGCAGCCAGAAGAGCTCCATGTTTTAGTTTACTCAGAGGCTCATTCTGAGAAGAATGTTGATAGCAAGCTGATGTTTGTGGTTGGAAGTGAAACTCCAAGGACTTTTCAGTGTGCCGGAGTGCAGAAGCATGGCGGGATAAGGGGGGAGCATAGCCGGGACAAGGGGGACACGATTCCTGTGTGGGTTCAGTTGCTGGAGTGGCCTAACCCACGACAGCTCTCTAGTCCGTTCTCCTGTCTCCAACAGTATCTTGGACATTTTTGTACTATTAAGTAGAAAGGCCTCAGTAAACTTTTCTTCAGTTAATTTTTCAAGTCACTTTTTGGAGCCATGCGAACATTCAGCACCCACTGTGGTTTTTGTAAGTTAATGTCAGTAACACAGATTAATTCCACAGTGAGTGAAGAACCCTCCTCTTTGTTTGCAATGCAAGTGTTTGCTTTAGCCACACCTTTGCTCCTCCTGCACTAATTGTCTTTGTCGCTGACAGTTTGGCAGAGGGACCTCATTTCTTTGGAAGGTGCAGCAGAACTATTTGTGAGTCCTCCTGGGAGTCAGAGGCTGCAACAGAGAGTGCAGAACTTAATTCAGCACTAAGATACAAATGAGTATAGGCTGGTGTCCTGTGTTCCTTTCCCACTCTTTTTGCCAGGAGACAGTTGGTATGGCTCTCTAGTTCCTGGGGTGTTGGTCACATGGAGGTGTGAGGGATAGCTCACCTTTCAGAGACTGCTTTTTTCAGCCACGGGCTCTTTCTTAGAACATAGATTGGAAGGTGCTTATGATGCATCTTCTTTCTTCACTACTTTCTAGTTGAGCTCATCTATAAAATGGGATTTTTGGAATAAAGCCATCTGCTTACGTTGGCAGCATCCACACTTGCAACAGGAGTCCTTTTGGACTTCCCAATGATTGACAGGAGCTCTGTAAGTTCTTTTCGCAGCCTTCTCCATCTCCTCTGTGTGGCACTCCAGAGCTACACTCAGCTGTGAACACAGCTGTACTGGCCCTAATGTCTGTGGTTTGTGCTTCCCCTCTGAAAGAGCACGTAAGAAGGACCAGATTCTGATTGGAGAAATTTTTGTTTGCAGCCCTTCTTTCTGGAAATAGGCATCTCAGAGTGGAGCAGGTGAAGTTTTTTACTTCTGGATTTAAGTGTTTAAGCTGATACTGACACACTAAGGAAAGAGCTTCCTTTCTCAGGGTCTGGCCATAGATTTTTTTTGTGAGTCGTCTAGTCCTTCACATAATCTGGCAACTATTCTATTTTTATTTTTTTGGTAAAGGTACGCAGACATAACACTGAGATACTTCTGACTCGGATAAATCCATTGTTCTCATGCTGCAAGGTGCCCTAGACATTTACCACCCACTCCCATGCCGCTGCAGTTGTGTCACTGTGCATTCCCTCTCATTCAGCACGAGGCAGATAGGTTTACAGATGCAATGGCTAAGGGCAAATCTTCATTCAGGCAAGGTCTTCCACACTGTCATACGTTCACTTGAACTATTTCCTACCCCTTCCAGGCAAAAATAATTTCATTTAGTTCATTAGTGTTCCTAAGAGGTCACAGAGAGATCTCCTACAAAGGAGTAAGAGTTAATGTGAGCAGGCCTGGCCCTGGAACACTTCAACTTCTGTCTGAAGCCCGAAGTGAAGTTGCTCTCAGGAGTCTGAACTGCAGCTTCTTGCTCCAGCTCAGCTGCCGTCACGTTTACTCCATCGCATATTCAGTGAAGGCCTTTCGAATTCCGTGTCCTGAAGGTCTGCTGGTTTGGGTGGGTGGGTGTCAGAGGCTGTCTGCCAGCTGTACGTAATCCACAGTCGCACTGTTACTGCCCCCTCATTTCTCCATCCCTCTGCATTTTCACAATTTGTTCCCAACAGAGTCTCCTTTGGCAGAAGGGACTGTCAGCAAGCGCAGAACTGGTGCCTATTGGGCAGGAACTTTGTAGTGTAGAGAAAGAACAAGGGCTGGAGTTCTCTGCCTGAGATGTGGATGTGTCTGTTTAGAGATTAGAGTTCCCATGGGTGGCATCAGCAGTGGTAGTGCTGCTGTGACTTTGTCAGGGTGCTTGTTCACTTTCTTGACCTGCGAGATCTGGCCGTACATTGGAAGTATCTCAATGTTGCCGTGAATCGAGGTAATTTTCAAAACAGGAGTCTCGTTTGTCCTGTCTGAGGACACCACGAGTTTTCTCCAGGATCTTGGCACCAGCTATGGCATCCTTTGAGGCACTTATGCCTTTTACGGATAAATGAAGGTATATGTCACAAGCAGAATGGGCATTTCTGTAGATCCTGCCAGGGTTTTATCGTAATTAACATTGGGCAGTTGGTATCCAGGGTAATGAAGGCACATAGAAATAATATATCTTGAAGAATGAGAGCAATTTTCTTTATAATTAGTTTTGTTATTGTTCTATATTTAAAGTTGTGCAAAATGAGAATAATTCCTATTCTTTAAACAGTAGGCCTCAAATTGTCAAGTTACAGTCTACCTTTCAGGCCATATTTTATGGTACCTGATAGTACAATCGCTACGTGGTGCTACCAAGTGAAACGTGTACAAGGACTAACATTCACTCGGTATTCCCTTTTCTTCCTAGATTTTGATCTTCTGGGAGAACCGCCATGCAAGTTGGGGCGCTTTGACTAGGAAGAAGCAGGAGACTGAGAAGCGGATGCCAACTCTGTGAAAATGTGCAGCCCCTGCCAGTTGGGTTCCCGAGCAGAGCTACTTTGCATGCAAGAGACACTTCAGATCACTTCCACTGTGTTGTTTTTAAAAACTTTTGCTTTCATTTTAACTTGGTAGGATTTTAGTCTTTTCATATTTTATACTTCTTCCTTTACTTTTTTTTACCTGTCAAGTTATAAAGTATCTAGTGGTCAGAGTATTTAGTAGGAATAGAGTATTTAACAGGAACTAATAGAGTATTGAATAGGAACTAATAGAGTATTAGTAGGAACTAATAGAGTAGTAGCAACTAATAGAGTATTTAATAGGAACTATTTGAACTAATATTGATAGTAGATATTAAGTATTTAATAGCTATGCATTTGTGTTTATGTTAAAATACTGTTTGAGTCATTCTGTGTTTGTGTTGTTACAGAAATACATGTGAAAGAGCAATTAAAACGTAAATTTAGTACCTTCATGCATGTTCCTACTTCTTTTATAATTAGCTAGAGCAATCCCTGAGCAAAACGTGCAAGAAAGGAGCAGAGATAGTTTATCAGGTAGTTAAAAAGTGTTGAGTGACATTGCTGCAGCTTTGTCACCTGAGTTTGGTTTTGTGCTCCCCAGCTGACATGGCTCGAGGCCGTTGGATGCCGTGCCACGGAAATAGCGGCTGGTCTGTGTCCTGGGTAGTTTGTGCCACTGGTTGTAACAGGGGTCAAAAGCGTTGGTCCCAGCCGTCCTGGTTTCAAGGAGTAGGGAGATGATCCCAGGAATTCAGCCTTACCAAACTGGAGCTGCTACCTCTTCGATTCAAACGAAATACAAAGGGAACTCATTTTGCTGTGGCACTGACATTCCTGTGGGGATGCCGCCAGTCAGTGCTGTACAGCTGGTGCACACTTAAACCCTGAACATCTGAGGTTTGCTGTCAGCTAATATCAAAGGTGAAGTGAAAGCATGAGGGAATTCTTAATGGCTCAGGTGACGATAGATTCAACACAGTTATCAGTGGTGAAAGTGGTGATTTTAGCAATTTTTAATAGGGTTTTTTTTGGTCAGTTTCTATAAAGGGCTAATGATTATGATCTTTATCATTAAAAAAATAATTATCCAGATTTAGATCAGATATATGACCTACCAAAACACATGAGCAGGTACTTCACTTTACGCATGAATTGTACCACTGATTTCAAGAACATGTTAAGTTTGTCTGGTATAAATCTTTTTTCTTCCAGACTAGATTTCACTTCACAGGGATTTTTAACATGAAATTAGGCAAAACTAATCTGTTTGCAGCATTTCACATAAGCAGTGTATGTGTTCACACACCCTTATCTCCTAAAATAGTTAAAAATCAAGTATCAAACTTGATGACATTATTGCAATGTTAAGGTCTAAGTATGTAATTATGTGCATTAATGAATCAATATCTGTTATTAGAAAAGTTCAGACTATTTAGTCACAACAGCCAGGTATCAGAGAGAGTAAAACAGTTATTAAATTTCAAAAGACAATCATGAGAATATCTGTAATTTGAGGTACAGCAAGCTTTCTGAGTTTAAAGAACTGATGTCAAATTATTTGATAATTTCACTTAGTATGACATGAAGCCAATTCAAAGATAATCAGGAGGTCACTCCATCCTGCTCCCAGGACACAAACCCTAAAAGCAAGTGTCACATCTCTTCACAGAATCACAGAATGTCAGGGATTGGAAGGGACCTCAAAGGATCTAGTCCAATCCCCCTGCCGGAGCAGGACCACCTAGATCAGATCACACAGGAACGCGTCCAGGCGGGTTTTAAACATCTCCGGAGAAGGAGACTCCGCAACCTCTCTGGGCAGCCTGTCCCAGTGTTCTGTTATCCTTACTGGGAAGAATCATAGAATCATAGAATGGTTAGGGTTGGAAGGGACCTTCAAAGGTCATCTAGTCCAACCCCCCTGCAAGGAACAGGGATATCTCCAACTAGATCAGGTTGCTCAGGGCCTCATCCAACCTGGCCTTGAATGTCTCCAGGGATGGAGCATCCACCACCCTCTCTGGGCAACCTGTTCCAGTGTTCTACAACTCTCATGGTAAAAAATTTTTTCCTAATATCCAACCTGAATCTAGCTCCCTCTATTTTAAAACCATTACCCCTTGTCCTATCACAACAGGCCCCTCCTGAACAGCCTCTCCCCATCATCATGTTCCAGCTTGTATCCATTTTCCCCTTGTCCTATCATTGGATGCCACTGAGAAGAGCCTGGCTCCATCCTCATGACAGTCACCCTTTCCATATTTATAAACATTAATGAGATCCCCCCTCAGTCTCCTCTTCTCCAAGCTACAGAAACCCAGCTCCCTCAGCCTTTCCTCATAAGGGAGATGCTCCACTCCCTTCACCATCTTTGTGGCAAAGATCTTCCATCCTCTAGAAAGCAAACAAGAATACGACTTGCTCTTCACCATACCTGATAGCTAATGTTTATTACTCAGCATTAGCATATTTTTAATAATGATTGCATTTCGGCAGCAGCTTATCTCTACTACTTTATCTTCAAAAATCTGTCCTCCTGCCTCCCTCCTTTTGATAGAACTGTGAGGGAACGCAAGTGGGCCACCTCCCAGGTAACAGGCTGGATTCTACTTCTCTTTGCTTCAGAAGATGTATGTGTCCCTGAAAGTTACAGTAATAGCTGCTGCTAAACATATTGCTGACAGCGATTCAGTTTATGGTGGTTTCAAACTGAATTTGTGATGCATCCACATTTCTCGCTTGCGTACTTTTTGTTCTTGCTTTGCTTCAGGTGATTGTGATTTCTGTGTCGGGACAGACTGACACAGTTCAAAGACACAATCAAAATAATACAACGGTATCTAAAAAGAAAAAAACAAGTGCAAGCAAACAGAAGACGAAAGAAAAGAAGATCAGGAGGACTTTCACCTTTGTGGTCTTCTACTCCAATGAAAAAATTGTTAAACATTATGCATTTAATCGTCTGTGCCAATCAATGTTTCTCAGGTCCCAGACAACCAAGTTTACAGTGTGTTTGCTCTTAATTAACAACAAATGCAATGTATGAACTGCCAGGTTAAATCTCAGTGAAAGAGATTTCAATCAACACTTTTAAATCACTTTTTGCTGGGCTGTGAGTTCTCACCTTGGCTCACCTGGCTGATGAAAGTTTTTTTAAAACCGTACTAAATACTTTCAAATTTCTGAATGCAGAGGAAAGACCTCCCAGGCATGTGTATGTGCACAGAGGGTGTTATTCTCCAAAGCAAGGCTCATTTCAGCAGCTGGATGTTTGACACAACAGAAAAAAATGCCTTGCTAATTAAGGGACCCTACATGCCAAGTGTTTCAGAAAACCCTGATTGTATAGCCACTGTTAGAGATCAGTCAATTATTCTCTCTTAGTTTATGTCCATATTGAATGGTAAAGTTGGAATTACAAGTGACCTCCTTCCCCTCAGTGACTCAGCCCAACACGTTCCCTTCTTCCCCTCACCAGGATCAGACCCACTGGTTTCTTGTAAGAGTGTAGCTTCATGGTCTGTGTAAGTGAGTGCACAGATCATCCGGCTCATAGATCCAAATCAAGTTTCTCGGCAGTGCCCGGCACACGGGGCGACTCAATGTCCAGCACACAGGTGGCACACGGGGGGCTGTAGAAGCGACCCAGCTTTGTATTGCCTTGAGGCAGAGGACCCACAGGGAGCTGTGTAGATCGCTCAGCCCTGAGGTGTCTGACAAGTCCCAGACTAAACAAGCAGTGCTGCCTTGTTCAAAGAACCGAAACTTGGGCTGAGCCTTGAAATCCCTCAACAAAGAATGTGCCCTGAGTCTCAATCCAGCCATGGCCCAGTTGCCTGAGATAAGGTAAAGGGAAGCTGGAAGGTTTCTGCTTCAGCCACAACATTGTGTACTCAGACAATTGATAAGGGGAAACTCCCGTCACACCCCCAGAGACGTGTCAGGCATGGTACCTACAGGGTCACATAAATCAGGGGATAAAAGCCCCATGATTTGGGCTGGGAATGGGGAGCTGCTTCTCCAGCTACACAGCTGGTCTGGAGGAGATTCTTCCCCCCTTGATCAGGACGCCAGCCAAGGTGCCTTCCCTGGGATTGAGAGTCCTTGCCTGGAGGGGTCAGGGATTATTTTAAGTCTAAAATAAGTCTTTTAAGTCTAGTGCACTTGTGTGTTGTCTCTTTCGTGTGCTGCAATAGTGCATTCCCTGATTCTCTTGTGTGTTGTGAGCATATTGTAATAGCGTATATTTGGTGTTAAATCGTGACAGTGCATTCCTCCACTGTGTCCATAAAAACCTGCAATAGTGGCGTGTTGAATCTGCAAGTGCAGTTCGAGTAAATTGTTATCTTGACCCGCACAGTTAGATCTGTAAGCGCAGCGCAAATAAACCGTTTGCTGGAACCTTGCAGCCGAGTCTCTTTTCATCCAGTGAGGAATAAACATAAGCCAAGAATCTCTGCTTTAGATCATTACTGTGCTCATTCACATTCATTACTGTGTTCACTCACATGTTTATGTGCTGAGGATGTAAGAAAATATCACTCGTTTGTGGATGCTTAGATAGCTTGAAAGACACAGAGACCAAGCTGAAAAACAAACCAATAAGAACAAAAGTGAGAATTTATTTTGTTAATATGTAAGCTAAGTTCAACTTTTAAGTTGGCATCCAGAGGGACCTTGACAGGCTGGAGAGGTGGGCCTGTGAGAACCTCATGAAGTTCAACAAGGCCAAGTGCAAGGTCCTGCACGTGGGTCGGGGCAATCCCAAGCACAAGTACGAGCTGAGCGGAGAATGGATTGAGAGCAGCCCTGAGGAAAAGGACTTGGGAGCGCTGGTGGATGAGAAGCTCAATATGAGCCGGCAATGTGCATTGGCAGCCCAGAAAGCCAACCGTATCCTGGGCTGCATCAAAAGAAGCGTGGGCAGCAGGTCGAGGGAGGTGATTCTGCCCCTCTACTCTGATATCGTGACACCCCACCTGGAATACTGCGTCCAGCTCTGGGGTCCTCAACACAAGAAGGACATGGAGCTACTGGAGCGAGTCCAGAGGAGGGCCACGAAGATGATCAGAGGGCTGGAGCACCTCTGCTATGGAGACAGGCTGAGAGAGTTGGGGCTGTTCAGCCTGGAGAAGAGAAGACTCTGCGGTGATCTTATTGCAGCCTTCCAGTACTTAAAGGAGGCCTACAGGAAAGCTGGAGAGGGACTTTTTACAAGGGCATGTAGTGATAGGACAAGGGCCAATGGATTTAAACTGAAAGAGGGCAGGTTTAGATTAGCTACAAGGAAGAAATTCTTCCCTCAGAGAGTGGTGAGGCAGTGGAACAGGTTGCCTAGAGAAGCTGTGGCTGCCCCATCCCTGGAAGTGTTCAAGGCCAGGTTAGATGAGGCTTTGGGCAACCTGGTGTAGTGGAGGATTTCTCTGCCCATGGCAGGGGGGTTGGAACTAGATGATCTTTGAGGTCCCTTCCAACTCTAACCATTCTATGATTCTATGAAAGTCTGCTTTGGACAAAGAAATTTTGTCCTCATCATAGAAGGCATTTAGTTCACTAAACTTCACTGAACTTCACCGGAGGGTGACCTCACTGAACTTCACCAGACTGCGACGACTTCTGAAATATGATGGATAGTGGCTTAGCAACTTAATCTGCCAGTTCCCTCAGGACCCATGGATGCACCTCATCAGGTCGCATGGACTTGTCCACCTTCAGGTTCTTTAGATGGTCTTGAATCTGACCTTCTCCTACATCCTGAGTTGGTGATATTTTGGCGCTGGGTTCGCCGTGTCTTACGCTATTACCTGTAATACAAATACACAAAGAAGCATAAAGCCTGTGATGAAATTAATGTCTCAATCTGCTTTTGAATTTTTTGCTTCCACCATGGGTATGTTTTATTTTAAAATCACACCCATTGACTTCAGTCTGCACATGAAGTCAAAACACTGTGGGATTGTTTGCAAGTTTGAGCCAAATGCAGAGCTTAAAGATTTCTAGCTTTCATTATACACTGAGAATTTTTAGCCACTTCTCTCTACATTTCAAAACAATCAAGGTGAGAACGTACCCTTTTGCCATCAACAGGTGCTCATTTTGCAAACAGCTGCTTCAGTCGAACTCTTCAACACCATCCATACGCCTGTCATCTTCAGCTGTGATGGCAGAAGGATCACATGAGCAGTCTGTAACCTCATTTACTTGAAATCAGCCAGCCAAGTTTATGTAACAAAAAGCTAATTTGACTAATTACTTGACTTTACCTGACCTACTCACAAAAGATTTTATGCTACCAAAGGTAGAGAAGTATAATATCCTGTAGTGCCTTGGGTATACAAGCAGTATCTTTCATCGGCTCTATGTCTTCAATAAGATATTGGTCTACTGAATTATTTATCCTTTGTTATTGTTTATCTGACTGTAAGTGGAGAAAATAAAGACTTACCTTGCCTGAAAACTGAAGTTTTTACTTCAAGGATAAGATATTAAGTAAATATTAAAAAATGTGAATACATTGCTTTAGTCCTCACGAAGTTTTAAGAGAAGAGCTTTGCTTGACTTTTAATTCATTAGTCCATACGATGCTTAATGTTTTTATTTTATTTTTAATGGGGAAATTTCATCAATTTTTAGATGTAAGCTAAAATAAGTGAGCCTTTCTCTAACAGTGAAACTTCAGCAAGCTGGATTGCCTACCTATTATCTCGGTGGGCTGTTCTTTGACAGTGCATCCTCCTTCAAATTTACAAAAATACGCAAATTTTTCAAAATAAAGCCATGTAGTCTCAGCTGTTCCTTGCTTATAGTTTTGTTTGGGTTTTTTTTTATTTGTTTGTTTGTTTGTTTAATTATTTTTTGATAGTGTCAAACTTTGGTTCCTTGGAGTTCTAGTACACTCAATATCCAAGGGCAAAACCACTCCATCAGTTCTAATGCTTCTTGAAATGAAGTTTATGATAAAAGGCTGAAATAAAGTCTGAAAGGAGTGAGTCAAAAGTTTGCATGCAATGAAATACTGGATGTCTTGTCTTTACTTTTTCTATTTCAGGCCTTGAGCTGTTATACATAAATTCAATTATTTGTAGTTTTGAAAGTCAGTTGTACTGTCCCACAGAGGGAGAAGAGTTTTGGGAAGGGAGTTGGCAGGGCTCATAGACAGAGCTTTAAACTAGGTATGAAAGGGGGTGGAGGTGAAATCAGGATCACTGGAAGGGAGACGGAATGCAGTATGCCAGTGCTTGTGAGGGAGGAATGCTCTAGCAAGATCGTGCAGTCTTGTGAATTAGCAAGGGATCAAGGTGTCATGCCAGGTTGCAGACAGAGCACAGGGGTTGTTGAGGGGTTGGTTACTGTGGAAACATCTGAGCATCATCAGGGGGCTCCAGGTACCTCATCAGGGACTGTGGAGGAATTCCTTTCCGAGACTGGCCATAATATTCTCTTGGGTATGGACAATCCCTGTTTGGGCCCCAGAGCACAAGGTTACCAACTAGATTACTTTTGTCCTTCAAGTTATCTCAATGGCCTTAAAAGGAAATGTAGACTGATAGCCTGCCAAGATGCACGCCTCCTGGATGCATCTTCGATGACCACAATGAGGAGACTGAAGGGATGAGCTTATTACCTGTGTTCTGCTAGCGCTGCCCTATCACTATAGCCCACGAGAGTGTGTTTACGCTAAGCAAGCCAATTGTAGTATGTAGTCATGTCACGCCACATTCCGCTATATAACCTGTGTGTTGTTTGTAATAAATGGAGCATGATTTTCTAACCATATTGGTGTATGGTCATGACTCTGGGCTGTCCACAGAAGGGCTCCTGCAACAAGGGACCCAACTCAAATGTCTCTATATGAATGCCCGCAGCTTGGGCAATAAACAAGAGGAGCTGGAGATGCTTGTGAGCCTGCAGCGCTATGACCTGATCGGCATCACAGAGACATGGTGGAATGACTCCTGCGATTGGTGTGTTGGACTAGAGGGGTATAAAACTGTTCAGGAAGGACAGGCAGGGGAGACGAGGAGGGGGTGTTGCCCTCTATGTCAATGAACGCTTAGAATGCATGGAGCTCCACCTGGCAATTCATGACGAAAGAACCAAGTGCCTGTGGGCC
This sequence comes from Tauraco erythrolophus, assembly GCF_009769465.1. Classification (NCBI taxonomy): domain Eukaryota; kingdom Metazoa; phylum Chordata; class Aves; order Musophagiformes; family Musophagidae; genus Tauraco; species Tauraco erythrolophus. Next base: position 89,642 of record NW_028238630.1, on the reverse strand, counting down.
AGGGTGAAAGGAAGGGTAGGAGACTTTACAGTGGGAGTCTGCTACAGACCACCCAATCAGGAGGACCAAGTGGATGAGGCCCTACATAGGCAGATGGGAGTTGCTGCTCGTTCACAAGCCCTGGTCCTCATGGGGGATTTTAGCCATCCTTATATCAGTTGGAAGAACAACACGGTGGGAAACAAGCAATCCAGGGGATTCCTGGAATGCATTAACGATAACTTCCTTATCCAAGTGATAGAGGAACCAACAAGGAGAGGTGCCATGTTAGACCTCGTTCTCATCAATAGGGAAGGGCTGGTAGGTAATGTTGAACTCGTGGGTAGCCTTGGCTGCAGTGACCATGAGATGGTGGAGTTTGAGATCCTAAGGGCAGCTAAAAGGAGGAAGCTCAGCAAGCTTGAAACCCCCGATTTCAGAAGAGCTGACTTTTGCCGCTTGAGGAACCTCCTTGGTAGTGTGCCATGGGATAAAGCCCTGGAAGGACTGGGAGCCCAAGATTGCTGGTTGACTTTCAAGGATCATCTCCTCCAAGTTCAAAGGCATTGCATCCCTAAAAGGAAGAAATCAGGGAAAAACACCAGGACACCTATATGGATAAACAAAGAACTCCTGGCTAAAATCAAATACAAAAGGGGATTACACAAAGCATGGAAGCAGGGACTGGGGTGATCACAAGGAAGTTGCTCGTGTACTCAGAGACCAGGTTAGAATAGCTAAGGCCCTGACAGAGTCAAATCTGGCCAGCCATATTAGAAATAACAGAAAAGGATTTTATAGGTATGTGAGAGAAAAAAGAAAAACAAGAGAGAATGTAGGGCCCCTCTGGAAAGATACGGGTGACCTGGTTGCTGAGGACATGGAGAAGGCTGAAATTTTCAACAACTTTTTTGCCTCAGTCTTCACTGGCAACCACTTGAACCATACCACCCAAATCACAGAGGATGCTGGCTGGGCCTGGGAGAGTGAAGAACCACCCAGGGTAGGAGTAGATCAGGTCCGGGAACACCTAGAGAACCTGAAGGTACACAAGTCCATGGGACCTGATGAGATACATCCACAGGTCCCGAAGGAACTGGCGGCTGAAGTTGCTAGGCCACTAGCCATCATATTTGAGAGGTCCTGGCAATCTGGTGAGGTTCCTACAAATTGGAAAAGGGCAAACGTAACCCCCATCTTTAAAAAAGGGACCAAGAACAACCTGGGAAACTACAGACCAGTCAGCCTTACCTCTGTGCCAGGTAAAATCATGGAACAGATTCTCCTGGTAGCTGTACTAAGGCACGTAAAAAATAACCAAGTGGTTGGTGACAGCCAACATGGCTTCACTAGGGGCAAGTTGTGCCTGACTAATTTAGTGGCCTTCTACGACAAAGCTACAGCGCTGGTTGACATGAGTAAAGTAACAGATGTCGTTTTCCTGGACTTGTGCAAGGCGTTTGACACTGTCCCACACGACATCCTTGTCTCTAAAATGGAGAGACACGGATTTGACAGATGGACCACTCGGTGGATAAAGAACTGGCTGGAGGGTCGCACTCAAAGAGTTGTGGTCAGTGGTGCAATGTCTACATGGAGACCAGTGTCAAGCAGTGTCCCTCAGGAGTCTGTTCTGGGTCCAGCGTTGTTCAACATCTTTGTCAGCGACATGGATGACGGCATTGAGTGTACCCTCAGTAAGTTTGCCAATGACACCAAGTTGTGTGGTGCCGTGGACTCACTTGAGGGAAGAGATGCCATCCAGAGGGACCTTGATAGGCTTGAGAAATGGGCCAGTGCTAACTGCATGAGCTTCAACAAGTCAAAATGCAAGGTCCTTCACCTGGGTCGGGCCAATCCTAGGCACAAATACAAACCGGGCACAGAGTGGGTTCAGAGTAGCCCTGAAGAGAAGGATTTGGGGGTGTTTATAGATCAGAAGCTCAACATGAGCCGGCAGTGCGCTCATGCAGCCCAGAAGGCCAACCGCATCCTGGGATGTATCAAGAGAAGCGTGGTCAGCAGGTCAAGAGAGGTGATTCTCCCCCTCTATTCTGCTCTTGTGAGACCCCACCTCGAATACTGCGTCCAGTTCTGGTGTCCCCACCATAAGAGAGACATAGATTTGTTGGAGTGTGTTCAGAGGAGGGCCGCAAAGATGAACCAGGGGCTGGAGCACCTCTGCTACAAGGACAGGTTGTGGGAGCTGGGATTGTTCAGCCTTGAAAAGAGAAGACTTTGGGGGGAACTAATAGCTGCCTTCCAATACCTGAAGGGAACCTACAGGAAGGCTGGGGAGGGACTTTTTTACAAGAGTGTCCACTGATAGGACAAGGGGAAATGGGTTTAAATTGAAGGAGAACAGATTTAGATTAGATCTGAGGAAGAAATTCTTCAGTACGAGGGTGGTAAGACTTTGGAATAAATTGCCCAGAGAGGTTGTGGATGCCTCCTCTCTGGAGGTGTTTCAGGCCAGGTTGGACGGAGCCTTGAGTAGCCTGGTCTAGTTGAGAGGCGTCCCTGCCCATGACAGGGAGGTTGGATTAGATGATCTCTGAGGTCCCGCCCAGCCTATGCCATTCTATGATTCTATGACACTTCCTGTCAGCAACATAAAACAGTAAGTAGGAAATACTTCTTCTGATTGATTAAATTAATTAGAATTAACCCGATTAAAAGGTCTGTTTGGCATTACAGATACATGTACAGCTTGTACAATGCCATGTTGGGAACTGATGCATGATCAAATATCATGGCCGTCGTCCTCTTTTGGATTCAATACCATAGGACTCTTGCTATCCAGTGCACATCAGCAGCAGTTTTAGTGGGGTTCCCTCTGCAAGAAGTGCAAGCCTGGTTTTGCTACAAGAAGAAGCAAACAGCGTTGAGGAAATAACTGTTTGTGTTGGGGAACAAATCATCAAGCTTATTTATATGTGCTAAATATTTAACTTTTTTTTAAGAACATAGTAAAATATATTTCTGTATTTCTGCACTGTTTTTTCGTAAAGACACTTGAAGTTATATTCTAAATCAAATTAGACTTCAGAATACCTTAAATATTCTCTGCAATCTGACTGGAGATACTACATCCATGATGTTTGCTGCATGGACACAAAGGCTTTTGCCCATTCACAGCAGAAAGAAAATTTCTTTTTTTTAAATGGCAGGTTTTCAGAAAGAGTTACAGAGAGAGATTGTTTACTCTAAATATTATTACCTAACTACTAAAGATAAAAAATTGGTCTTCTCACAGATATATATGTATATATATAGGAGAAAAGACAGATACATATGCCTTTGCTTTGTATTTATGCACAAGATTATCCTCTCCTTTTGTAAACAATGAAGGGAAAAAAAGAAAAGGGGAGGGAGTGGGAGGAGAAGGGGAGGAGAGGGGGAGGAGCTTCCATCTTATGGACCTCCCATGCACCCGCCCCAACATAGGTCCATGTCTATGATTCTATGATTCTATGTTCCCAGCATAAGCAGGTCATGGACCTGTGCGAGTAAGTCCACAGGAGGGACATAAGGATGATCCAAGGGCTGGGGCACCTCTCCCACGAAGACAGGCTGAGAGAGTTGGGCTTGTTTAGCATGCAGAAGAAAAGCCTCTGGGGAGATCTTAGGGCAGCCTTCAAGGACCTAAAGGGGGCCTACAAGAAAGCTGGAGGTCTTTGTACAAGGGCATGTAGCAACAGGACAAGGGCCATGACTTGAAACTGACAGAGGGGAGATTTCGATTAGATCTAAGGAAGAAATTCTTCACTCTGAGGGTGGTGAGGCACTGGACCAGTTGCCCAGAGAAGTTGGGGATACCCCATCCCTGGAAGCGTTCAAGGCCAGGTTGGATGAGGCTTTGAGAAACCTGATCTAGAAGAAGGTGTTCCCTGCCCATGGGACTCCATGGGGGTTGGAACTAGATGATCTTTAAGGTCCCTTCCAACCCAAACCATTCTATCATTCTATGATTTGATGATTCTGGCTGGCAGCCCCATAGCACCAGGAGGAGTCTCTTGGAGCTCACTGGACGCTGCTGGAGACCACTGGACACCACCAGACGCTGCTGGTGACCGATGGAGACCATCAGAGACCAGACGCCGCTGGAGACCGACAGAGACCATCGCAGACCATCAGCGGCATCTGGTGGTCTCTGATGGTCTCCGATGGTCTCCATCGGTCTCCAGTGTTCTCTCTCTCCAGAGACCACCAGACGCCGCTGATGGTCTGCAATGGTGTCTGTCGGTCTCCAGCTTCATCTGGTGGTCTCAGATGCTGTCGATCTCCAGTGGTGTCTGGTGGTCTCTGATGGTCTCCATTGGTCTCCAGCGTTCTCTCTCTCCAGAGACCATGTGGGAAAATGACTGAAATTGGAGGGGAATGGGAGAATATTGTTCCCTAGAATTCAGCTAATATTAGAGTAGCTCTGACATGAAGCACAGCTGCTGCTCCCAGGAACAAACAAGGCCTCAATATCCTTGAAATGGGGAGTAGAGTGATACGAAGGTATCATGGCTCATCCCTGTTATCGGGGATGAGAGGCACCTGGTAAAGATAACCATAAAAATGCCATTGAGGGAAGTGAATCACAACTGCTGCCTCAGCAGTGATGGCGAAATTGTGTCCTTCAGCTACTAAGTCACACCTCCACCTGCCTCCGAGCTGCGACCACCCCTCAAATGAGCAATTTACACCAATCCTAATTTGTGAACACCCCTCACGAGAGAAATTTACACCAATCCTAATAAAAGTTATGTATGACTAGAGTCACTCGAGCTCCACCTAAAAGATACAAAAAAAGTATAAAATAGCAGCAAACAAAGGGGATGTTAGGGAGAAGCCCCCCCATCGGAACGTCTGGGATCAGTCGACGGGCTGAACCTCTCTTCTCCGCCCCATAGGGACACCTATTGGGTAAGAGCTCTGTGTTACGCGCACTTACTTTATTACTTATTAACATCTTGCTAGCTATTTAATATTATCACTTGTTGCCTAATGAGGCGTGGCGACCTGGTTCAGGAACGACACAACGACCGACTGCATGCCGCTCGGGTCATTAGCTCACTGACACCAATGTCGTGGATGGCAAATGGCGTTTATTGCTGAACGACACACCGTTATATAGCTTAGGTTTACAACGTCACTTCCGTCTGCTTTCATCATGAGCTGACTGCTATTGGCTATCTAGTGAGGGGGGGATCCTAACTATCTGTACAGCACGATATCTTCCAACCGCCAAGCCTTAACTACCTACATTTCCCCCCTCCCTATGCCTAACGAGGTAGTCTAAAAGATCTAAAATTTTAGCTAGAAAGTGCAGAGTTTGAAAATCTAAAGTAGACGAGGTAGTCTAAAGTATAAAAATCTAAAGTATAAAATCTAAATCTTAGGTAAAAAGGTCTAGAGTTTTAAAAAGTGTAAAATGCAAAGCTTGAAAATATACATCATTGTGCCATAATAACGAACATAAGGCACTTTGGGTAAGTGGTAATTGAGAGGCGACTGGGCACAACAGGGTGTGACTGTAGGTAACGCTGAACGAGTACCTTCTTAGTAGTAATTGTTGGTGTTCTACGACATAATGTTGACTTTCTGTAGCCGGCTCTTGACAAACGACAAGGAAGGGTCCGAAAATTAATGCCAGCATGACCATCGCAATCAGCCCTATCAAGGTGGATATCAGGGTGGTTAGCCACGGTGAACGGTTGAACCATGACTCGAACCATCCTTGTTGGGCTTCCCTGTCTCTTTTTCTTTGAGCCAATCTCTCTCTCAGTTTGGTCATCGAATCTCTAACCACTCCAGTGTGGTCGGCATAGAAGCAGCATTCCTCCTTCAAAGCAGCGCAAAGAACCTCCTTGTTGCATGAATAGAAGGTCTAGACCCCGTCTATTTTGTAAAACGACTTCTGAAAGCGAGGAGAGGGATTTTTTCTAAAAGGGTCATGTATCTTTCGATTTTTTGTAAATCTTCGTCGATAATGGCTTGCAATTGAGACAGGCCTTGCTGCTGGGTCACCAGGGATGTCACTCCCGTGGCCGTGCCCGCTGCTCCTAAACTGAGCAGCGTCGCTATCGTCACGGCTGTCAGGGCTTCCCTTTTTTGGAGTCTGTTGTCATCTTCTCCCCGGTAATGATACATTTCTTCTTCTGAGTGGTATAGGACCTTGGGAACAATCAAAACCTGCATACAGAAATCAGCAGAATCATCAAAAAGTGCAAGGGACACACAAGGGGTTATCCCTGACTTGTGGCAGATCCACATTCCAGACGCGGATGGGATCGCCCATTTTGGGGTTTTATCAATCGCAATGGTATTTGCACACAAAGTACTCTCCCGGTTTGCCAATGCGGGTATTACCGAAACACACGCCTTGGCCTCTGATTTGATTCAGGGTGATCCCTTTCCGTGGTGTGTCCCATCTACATTGGATTGGATTGCTGTCTGATGAGTAGCTAAAGGAAACATCGAGGGCAACGCCCTCATAGAAAGGGGGATACACATCATAACATAGCCAACAAGGGTTTGTGAGATTTGGGCTTGACTGATTCAGTGATCGAAAGGTAGCATCTAACACATCAAAAAACGGCTTGTCGGACAAATAGTGGCGAGTCACACTCGGTTTGGATGGTAGGGGACTGTTAGAGATCGGCCTTTGCTGGTTGTTGTTTTTGGTCATGGCATTAGGGCTAACTGTTGTGCTGCTCTTTACTTCCTGTTTTTTAATAAGAATCAGTCCCCCTCTATCTTTACCTCTTTCGTAAAATCTGACGCCCCAAGTTTTTCCAACAGTCCACCCCAAGTCGTCTTCATTGGTTACGTTTAACATAAGATAGAGACACCAATTTTTGATTTCCCCTGTAAGTCCTGATCTCAGGGGGTGTTTTGGGGAGGCGACGCACCCGTAGGGTCCTTCTTGTATTTTTAAATATTTATCTGGTCCTGCCCCTGGCGCTCAGTCTGAGGCTATAGTTTCACATCCCCAGTAGGCACAATAGTACTGATTAGGGGCATTGCAGTAAGATCTGCCGGGGTTAGAGCTGGGGCACATGTAATAACTTGCATCATGCGAACAGGGAAATACTGGGACTAGGTCGCAGGGTGTCACCCGAAAGCTAGGGGCCCCTGGGGTAACGATTTTTTTGCAGTATCTTCTGTTCCTCCCATTGTATCAACACCCATTCCCATGGCTGTTGTTCATATGAGCCACTGGATGGCGTTACAAGCTCCAAAAGTAAAATAACACAGAAACATCGCAGCCCTCCACCACGGGGGCTGTTTTGCCGTTGTTCGGAAGTTGCCAATGTGGAGCTCCCAGGTGTGGACAGGATGCTTGTCGACTTGTCGTCTTCTCCTGTCACCGGGGTGTATGGGTTACAGGGGTGTCCGATGATCCGGTCCTGTGGACAAAAACTTAGAGTTTTCATTAGCTTTATTCTGGAGGTCTGGTTTAATGGACTTAAGTGGACACCACTTAACTCTGCCATCTTTTCTGACAGACCGTCTATGAGGGTGGAGAACATGGCAGAATTAAGCCCTTTGTCTGCAATCGCTTGTATATCCTTAGGGTTTATTGGCGAGTGGATCCTCTGTCCCCCATCCGTCACCTGGACCGGGAACGCTAGTTTGGCCGATGGGATCCAGTCGGCGCACACTGTCTTTATTTTTCTCCAATCCGTGAGAAGGATTTGTCCCCCTCTCGGCTCTTCTTTAATTTGAATGGGGATGTTTTGGTGTTTGACTCTATCTACCCCCATTGCCTCTTCCTCAGAGTCTGAGTCAGTTGTGAGCCACTCGCCGCAGGTGGTGTCTGAGCCGGAGTCGGAACTCGACTGACTGCTTACTTCCGGGTTCGGATAACTTTTTGTCAGATAATTTTTTTTTACCTACAATCACTGATCAGTAATAGTCTTATATTATCACTGCAGTATTTCAATTAAAGTTGTTTTTGTAGTCAGTCACTGTCACTGGCTATCCTCGAACCTGTATTCTGTCACAAATAAAATATATGTGTATGTTTCCGGAAATTTTTGAATTATTATAAGGAGTTGGCCCATAGTACTACTAGTGACGATCCCTAATGAGTGGGCGAATCACCCTCCGATTCACTGAGCTGCCAAGAGAAGGCAGGGGGAGTCGGACCCAAGGGTCTCGCTTAACTTGGGAGCTGGTATACTGGCCAAATTACCTCCTGTTCGTCTGTTAGTGACGGGTCCCACGATAAGCCAGATGAACAACCCTTCGATTCACTGAGCTGCCAAGAGAAGGCAGGGGGAGTCAGACCCAAAGGTCTCGCCTGACTTGGGACGCTGATAGACTGGTCTTTTGACCGCTGATGGTCTGCAATGGTGTCTGTCGGTCTCCAGCTTCATGTGGCGGTCTCTGATGCTCCCTGTCAGTCTCCAGCGGCGTCTGGTCTCTGACGGTCTCCGTCAGCCTCCAGCAGTCTCTAGCAGTCTCTCTCTCCAGAGACCACCAGACGCTGCTGATGGTCTGCAATGGTCTTTATCAGTCTCCAGCTTCGTCTGGTGGTCGCCGATGCTCTCTGTCAATCTCCAGCGGTGTCTGGTGGTCTCCAATGGTCTCCATCGGTCTCCAGTGTTCTCTCTCTCCAGAGACCACCAGACACCGCTGATGGTCTGCAATGGTGTCTGTCGGTCTCCAGCTTCATCTGGTGGTCTCTGATGCTCCCTGTCGGTCTCCAGCGGCATCTGGTCTCTGATGGTCTCCGTCAGTCTCCAGCAGTCTCTAACAGTCTCTCTATCCAGAGACCACCAGACGCCGCTGATGGTCTGCAATGGTCTCTATCAGTCTCCAGCTTCGTCTGGTGGTCTCTGATGCTCTCTGTCAATCTCCAGCGTTGTCTGGTGGTCTCTGATGGTCTCCGTCGGTCTCCAGTGGCGTCTGGTGGTCTCTGGAGACCGACAGATACCATTGCAGACCATCAGACGCCACTGGAGACCGACGGAGACCACCAGACACCGCTGCAGACCGATGGAGACCATCAGAGACTGCTGGACACCGCTAGACCCCACTGGAGACCACCGCAGACCGCCAGACGACAATGGACACTGCCAGAGACCATCGCAGACCACCAGACACCGCTGGAGCCTGTGGGACTCCCCTGGAGCACCAACAAGCTTAATTGGGCCTGAAGCTGGCATTTTTTTCAGTCTGAGGATGACAAAGCCAGTGAGGATGGCTGTCCTCAGCTAGCTCTCACCTCAGCTACCCAATGGGTGGGTGACGATGAAGCCAGACCCGCTCCGGCAGTGCCCACACAATAGCAACCGCTCATTAAAGAAGGTAGATACACCATCTCTGCAATAGCAACCGCTCATCAAAGAAGGCAGGTGCCCCATCTCTGCAAGCAGTCAAGACGCACAGACAGCTCTTCCTTTGGACAAGCACAAGACTTCTCTTCTGGCAGCAAAATGTTTGGGCAAGGCTGGCCAATAAACAATTAGAAAAACACAAGAAAAACAAGAAAACCCAATTCAGAAGTCAAGAAAAACAAACTTAAAACCCAAGACATCCTATCCTCTCTTATTTGCCACTTTGGAGACTGCATGCACACTCCTGTGTCCCGTTCTGGTCTCCCCAGTGATGTAAGATACATTACCACATTACCAGATAAATGGTCAGCCAGGTCACAAGTACCTGACTAAGCATTTCAACTTAAGCGATAAGGATGACTCGGAACCATACAGCAGTTTTGTGCATTGTGGAGAAAGAAAAGCAGGATACGCAGTAATAACCCTCTGGAAAGACACTGCCCCAAACACCTCAGCACAAAAGGCAGAAAGAATTGCACTGACCAGAGCCCTTGAAATAGGCAAAAAAATCTTAAGAATCAATATCTATACAGACTCAAACATGCCTTTGGAGTTGTACATGCCCATGGAGCAATTCCAAAAGAACAGGGATTATTAAAGTCACAAGAAACGGTATAAAACACAGACAAGATACCCTAAAGATACCCTGTTGCATGCTGGTTTAGAGCCAAAAGAAGTAGCAGTAACTCACTGCAAAGCCCACCAAAAGGGACAAGGAGAAATAATCCAGGGAAACCAGAAGGTGATTTGGCAGCAAAAAAGGCGGCCTCACAGTAGCACCTCGTTGGGGCCCTGATACCTGGTCAAGAAATCAGCGTGAACCCTCCCCAACATGCCAACAAGGAGAACTGGTTGGCAGAAATGCTCGAGTGCTCGAAGAACACAGGAGGAGGTGGGTAACTCCAATCAACAGGTTCTCACTACAGCCAGAATGATGGAGACACTCCTTAACAAATCACAGGAAACAACTCGGAGCAGACGCTACGATAAGCAGTGTTAAAAGATAGGAAATAGGGCCAAAAATGCAAACAAATTCAACAACAGTAAGATGCTGAACTTGTGTAAATAACCCCGAAATACAAAGAAAACCTCCTGCGCGTGCTGCACAAAGAGAGACAGCTCCTGGGGAACACTGGCAGAGAGATTTCTCTGAGTTACCAAGGCGCAAGCCGTATAAACAGCGACTCGTTTTCAGTAGATGCTTTCTCAGGGCGGCCGGAAGCCTTCCCTTGCCACACCAATCGGGCTCGAGACATTGTTAAAACATTACTCCAAGAAATAATCCCTAGATTGGAATCCCTGAAGGGCCGATTTCAGACAATGGGCCACAATTTATCTCAGAAGTAGGCTGGGAAGCAGTCAAGTTTCTTGAGTTTACATGAGATTTACACACCCTTGGAGGTCACAGTCTAGTGGAAAAGTAGAACAAACGAACAAAACACTTAAAAGGCAAATTTCCAAACTGTGTCAAGAAACCCAGCTCAAGTGAGCAGATGTTTTTCCACTCGCCTGAATGAGAATTAAAATTACACCGCGAGTTAGGGAAGGAGTGAGTCCTTTGGAAATGTTGTACAGTGTCCTGGTTTCAGCTGGGTCAGAGTTAGCTCTTCTTTTCAATAGCTAGAAGAGCTCTGTGTTTTGGTTTTAGCTCACCTGGTTAGTCAACATTAGAGGATCTGCCAATCGAGCTGGTCCTGCCCAATCAGAACTTTTACGTACTGTAGAAGGAGATAAAGTCCCTGTAGTGCACATGAGGAATATACTGGGAGAGACAGTCTGGGTTATTCCTGCCTCGGGTAAAGGTAAACCCATTCGTGGGATTGCTTTTGCTCAAGGACCCGGGTGCACTTGGTGGGTGATGCAGAAGGACGAGGAAGTCCAATGTGTACCTCAAGGGGATTTGATGTTGGGTGAAAACAGATGATAAATGAATTGAATTGTGTGATAGTAATTGCTAAATAACCCTGTCACTGCATACCATCATTGCTATGGTTGTCACATCATACTAATGACAGTATATTAAGAGTCACCCAGGTTAATGAAGAATGAACTTTGACAGAACTAGAACTGATTCCAGACACCCAGCAACTTCCTCGAGATCCACATCTTCAACCTGCAGACGGCAGACATGGACTGTTGCCGGATACACCAACTACGAGCTCCAGCTGTCACACGCAACAGAGACTACGTCATCCATTCTACCGACTGAGCGAATTCCACATCATCTTTCCTGCCCTGAGAGACTGCTACAGCAGATGAAGCCCGGAGTTATGGACTGAATGAACTCAACACACATTTTGGAGGGATGACCCATGAACTAAGGGAATAGCATCCTTTTATATATAGGACAGTTTGAGCACTGGCATGCATGGTATGGAATAAGGGGTGGATACTGTCCTGGTTTCAGCTGGGACAGTCAGCTCTTCTTTTGAACAGCCAGAAGAGCTCCATGTTTGGTTTTAGTCTGAGACTTGCTCTGAGAAGAACGCTGACAGTGCACTGATGTTTGTAGTTGGGACTGAGGCCTCAAGAGCTTTCCAGCTGCTGTGTTCTTGCCAAGTGTGCAGGAGCACAACAGGATAAGGGGGAGCATGGCCGCGACAGAAGGTCCACGGCTCTCCTTATGATTTGTGCTTAGACTTAGGATTGAGGGCCAAACCTGGCCAATTAGTATTCCATATCACAGCAGCGTCATGCCCAGTATAAAAATGAGGGTCAGCCAGAAAGAAGGGTCCTTTTGCTCTTCTGAGGCTCTCACTCTTGGACTGCTCTCTCTCTCGCTCTATTTCCCGGCCTCTCACTCATCTGGGATTGCAATGTCGGACTTATCTGTTTTAGGATCATTAGTTCAGGATGAGACAGGCCTTGGTCAAGTGGTGATGAGCAATTACACCGTACATCACTCGTTTGTATACATTTATCATTTTACATATATATATTCATATAGTAGTAGTAGTAGTAGTAGTAGTAGTAGTAGCAGTAGTAGTAGTTTTTTCTTATCTCAACCCACTGGTCTCTTTCCCTTTTCTCCTTTAATTCCCTTCCTCATCCCTGGGGGGTGGGGGAGGGTGAGCGAGCGGCTGTGTGGTTTACCTGCTGGAGCGGCCTAAACCACGACAGTACGGGAAACCATATCCAGTATGTATAGGAACAAGTATAGGAACCTGGAGTGATCAGATGCACATTAAAGGGGAAGGGATGGTAAAAGACCATTTGCTGTCTCTTTGGCACATTTTATCATCCTCACACAGGTACCTCCATCAGCCAGCTCCCTTGCCTTTGGATACGCCAGTACACAATTTCCAACCTGGAGGTTCAGTCTACATCCCTTCCTGGAAAGACGAACAGCTGACAGAGAAATGGAAGGGACCTGACACCACAGTATTGACCACCTACACTGCTGTGAAAGTGGAAGGAATTAACTCTTGGATTCACTACACAGGAACCAAGCCAGCCTCCTCCTCAGAGCCCGAAGAAGAGTAGAAGGCTGTTTCAATGGGATGATTAAAGACTGTAAAATAATCACTTTGCTCTTTGTGCTATTTTTGTTTATTTGTTTACTTATCTAATAGATATTTTGCTATACTTTTATATTCATAGCTAAGATTTTTATCTTTGTAAATTCTTCTCCAGCTTTTCATATTGTGAGATGTTTAGTAAATTTATGTTCGACCCATACTTCCGTAGTCTCTTCTCTTTTCCTATTTCTTTTACATAAGTTTCCCAGTGAGCAATCACAATCGTCACCAATGCTATGATCCTTCCTGCATACCATTTGTTTTTTTCTAAAATTTAGGACAAGAGCTTCAGAAAAAATCTACTCCGAACACAAAAGTGAGATTGATATCCAGAAGAAAAGATTGCCAGGAACATTGTGAATGCTACTTCTTTTTGTTTAGCTGTTGTATGCTACAGTGTTTCCCCATCTGGACAGATACCTTGAAGACCATTTGGAAAAGGAAAAATAAGGAAAAGATTCTTACAGAGAAGAAAGATGATAACCCTTTTACCAAAGAAATAAAACAAAAAGAACTGGAAATGTAACTGTGAGACTTAGAGAAATTCAGAAAGAACAGAAGTCTCAAAAGGGGGGAAATCGGTGTATGTCACCACATTACCGGATTGATGATCACGTCAGGTCACAAGGACCTGGCTCAGCATCTCAACTTAAGCAATGAGGAGCCTTATCCTGTTGGACCAGGATCTTGGCAATTTGGCCATATAAATGCTTCACTAGTTGCCAAATTCTCATCCTTTAGTTGAACTTGACTCATTTGAAGAAGAAAAACACCCCCCGTTGCTGAAGCTACCCATCTCCTGAAGAAGACTGTCACCCTCTGAGGTCTTTAACCTCACAGCCAGCAGGGAGCAGGCCATGGTGTCTACTTTTTACACCTTGGCTTCCAGGCAACAGCACTACTTGGTTGGCCCCCATGTGGAGCCATGGAGAGCACTGGCAGGTATTCATCAAAGCTGACTGGAACCCAGGGCTTCCAGCACACCATGGCACACACTAAACTGACACTCTTCGGGAACCTCAAGGACTTTGTATCAAGTTTGCTCTGCGTAATCTGTAGTATCTCTGAGTCAAGAAATGTTATTGAACTGAGAACCTTTTTGGGAATGGGTGGGTGATGCCAGGCTCTGGATCAGGAATTACAGGTCTGACAGCTAAACCCGTGTACGAGGCCCAGAAGGCGGGATCATTTGTACAAGGCCCGGAACAACAAAGGGCTTTTCAGGACTTAAAACAGGCCTTGATAGAATCATCGTATCATAGAACAGGTTAGGGTTGGAAGGGACCTTAAAGATCATCTAGTTCCAACCCCCTGCCATGGGCAGAGAAATCCTCCACTACACCAGGTTGCCCAAAGCCTCATCCAGCCTGGCCTTGAACAGTTCCAGGGATGGGCAGCCACAACTTCTCTGGGCAACCCGTTCCAGTACCTCACCACCCTCAATGTAAAAAATTTCTTCCTTATATCTAATTGAAATCTCCCCTCTTTCAGTTTAAAGCCATTGCCCCTTGTCCCACCACTACATGCCCTTGTAAAAAGTCCCTCTCCAGCTTTCCTGTAGGACCCCTTTAAGTACTGGAAGGCTGCTATAAGATCACCCAGAGCCTTCTCTTCTCCAGGCTGAACAGCCCCAACTCTCTCAGCCTGTCTTCATAGCAGAGGTGCTCCAGCCCTCTGATCATCTTCGTGGCCCTCCTCTGGACTCGTTCCAGTAGGTCCATGTCCTTCTTGTGTTGGGGACTCCAGAGCTGAACACAGTATTCCAGGTGGGGTCTCATGAGAGCTGAGTAGAGGGGCAGAATCACTTCCCTCGACCTGCTGGCCACACTCCTTTTGATACAGCCCAGGACACGGCTGGCTTTCTGGGCTGCCAGTGCACATTGCCGGCTCATGTTGAGCTTCTCATCCACCAGCATTCCCAAGTCCTTTTCCTCAGGGCTGCTCTCAATCCATTCTCTGCCCAGCCTGTACTTGTGCTTGGGATTGCCCCGACCCACGTGCAGGACCTTGCACTTGGCCTTGTTGAACATCATGATGTTCTCACAAGCCCACCTCTCCAGCCTGTCACGGTCCCTCTGGATGGCATCCCTTCCCTCCAGCGTGTCCACAACACCACACAACTAGGTGTCATCTGCAAACTTGCTGAGGGTGCACTCAATCCCACCGTCCATGTCTCCAACAAAGATGCTAAATAGCACTGGTCCCAGTACTGACCCCTGAGGAACACCACTCGTCACAGGCCTCCACGTGGACATTGAACCGTTGACCACAACCGATGATGGCACCAGAACTGGGACTCCCAGACCCAACCAAAGATTTCCAGTTGTTTGTTCACGAAAGGCAACATCCTGCCCTCGGAGTGTTGACCCAGAAGATGGGGAGCTGGAAAAGATCGGTTGGATATTTCTCCAAACCACTGGACACCGTAAGCAGGGGGTGCCCTATTCACCTCCAAGCAGTTGCTGTGACAGTGATGCTCATACCAGAGGCTGGAAACTGACTGTGGGAAGAACAAGAATGGTGTATGTGCCACAGATGGTAATGACTGTGTTAGAACAAAAGGGAGCCATTGGCTATCCCCTAATAAAATGATGAAACACCAAGTAGTCCTGACAGAGCAGGATGATGTAATTTTGAAAACAACTAACCTGATCGACCCTGCAGTCTTTTTAAGTTCTGCACAGGAAGAAGGACAAATAGAACATGACGGTCTGGTGACTATCGACCATGTGTATTCCAGTCGAGAGGACTTAAAGGACACACTGCTGGAAAATCCTGATTGGGAGCTGTACTCAGATGGCAGCAGCTTCATGGAAAATGGAATTCGATACGCACGATATGTGGTGACAACTGAAAATTCTGTTATAAAACCAAATTTGTTACCTTGTACAACTTCAGCTCAAAAAGCAGAGCTAATACCCTTGACCAGAGCATTAGAACTAAGCAAGAAAAAGGAAGTAAATATTTGGACTGATTTGAAATATGCCTTTGATACAGTACATGTCCATGGAATCCTGTGGAAAGAAAGAGGATTACCAGCCTCTCAAGGAACAAACATCAAATATAAGGAAGAAATTTTACAATTAACACAAGCAGTCCAGAAACCGACTAAGGCAGCGATCATGCACTGTAAAGCACCAGTCAGGAATACCAAAATAGTTACAGGAAATAATTTGGCAGATAGAACTGCAAGGGAAATTGCAAAAAGAAATACTTTACAAATGGCATTAATTCCTACTAAAACCATTGCATTACCAAGAGATACCCCTAAATACTCAGAGGAAGATGAAAAATTAGATAAGTTACTAAATGCAAAGAATTTGGCAGGATGGTGGGTGACAACAAGTCAAGTAGCAATCCCACCACTTTTAATGAAGGAAAGAATACAAACAAAACATAAGGAATGTCACTGGGGAGCAGAAGGATTGGTGGCTCTCCTAAGGAGACACACAGTCTCAGTGAAAATGCTAGAAACAGCTAAAATGACAACTGCAAAATGTGGGATATGTTTTAAAAAAACCCAATCCAGTTATAAAGAGAAAAGTTCAAATGGAAGTACTGAAATTGGGAATGGAACCAGATTACTGGCAAGTACATTTTTCAGAACTACCCCAGCAACCTGCGTATCGATACATTCTGGTAGGGGCTGACACTTTTACAGGACGGCTGGAAGCTTTTCCCTGTCGAACCAATCAAGCAAAGGAAGTCATTCAATGGCTATCGTACGAAATCATCCTGAGATTTGGGTACCCATCGGAATTTCCTCGGATAGAGGTTCACATTTCATTGCAGAAAATAGCACAAGATGTTAGTAAAATTCTGGGAATCACATTGGATTTACATACACCTTGGAGACTGCAATCTAGCAAGAAGGTAGAAAGAATGAATCAAATGTTGGAAAGACAAATTAGTAAAATAAGTCAGGAAACTAATTTGAAATGGCCTCAGGCACTTCCACCAGCCCTTTTATGAATTCGAGTTCAATTAGAAAACAGAATATTAGTCAGTCCATATGAGTTATTGTATGGAAAGCCTTAAGGAGTCTCCTGAGCCAAATCTGAATATGCATCTGAAAGGAAACAAGATGTCCAGAACTATCTGCTTTCTTTAGGAAAACTCTAACTGCGCTTTGGGGTGCAGTTGTCTGGAACAGACATCTGTCTTTGGAAAATCCAGTGCACAACTTCCTATCAGGAGACTATGCCTATGTGAAGATGTGGACTTCTGAATCTTTTCAGGAACACTGGAAGGGACCTTTTCAAGTATTGCTGACTGCCTTCACTGCCATCAAGATTGGTGAATCAGATGCTTGGATATATTACACAAGGGTAAAGAAAGCCCCACCATAGTGGAGAATTGTGACTAAGAATCCTGACACTTGAAAATTGATTTTGAAATATGTTTAATTTTGTGCATCATTCTGAAATCTGTGGAAAATGGATACTGGTGTTCATGTTAGTGGAGCCTGATTCAAGATAAAAATTAAACAACAAAAGATATCACTGGAATATGAAAATCAATTAAAACTGAGATGCAATTTTACTCAAATTCCAGACTTTAATTTTGACAAATTGCAGGTGAATTGGAAAAAAGATAAAGAATTATATTTAAAGTTAGATGCAAAAATAAATGAAGTAATAGTACACCCTGACTATAAAAATAAGAGTTGAAGTGCACAAACAAAAGGAAAGAAGCTTATTAAAGGTGATAACAACACCTTGAAAGATGAAAGTCAGTATCATTATTGGTAAGGATATGGAAAATCAGTTTATAAAATCTCTACAATAAAACCCAGGTCCCTACACAGATCAAAAAGGAAAAAAAAAAAAAAAAATTAAAAAAAACGGTTAAATAGAAACAGAAAAATTAATATACCTCCCAAGAAAAACTCAAGAAAAAAATATAATGTTGAGATTGATCAAGGAATTTGCCAAATTGCAAAACGTGTCACAAATTACTGCTTGTTTATCCATACCAAGAGCAGTAGGCGAATCAATTCCATGGGGAATTCTAACCATGAATTTGACTAAATTGGAACATGAAAATGAAACTACACAATATAAACAAAAAACAGTTATTAAAGTTATTACAGTTATTACAAGAAAAAAAAAGAAATTATTAGAAAAAAGTGAAAATCACCAGGAAATCAAGCTGATTGTGAAAAACTATTAAATCATGTTTTTACCAGGATAGGAAGGTTTTGGAATATAAGATGGCGTTCTTATAATCGACCAATTAAAAAAAAAAAGTAAGCCAAACGATCATGGAATGGAAACACAATAAAACTAATGAAACATCAAATAAAGTGACAAATTAGGACTCTGGTCAATGACCATTTCTTTTATCACAATTCCAGTACATGGCAAAGGCTACTTGATGTTTTACTTGGGATGGGTATATTTTTGCAACTTGGCCATAGGTACAGGATAAAGGAAACACAGCATGAGTGTCACGTTTTGAGGTCAAAAGACCAGTCTATCAGTGTCCCAAGGCAGGTGAGACCCTTTGGTCCGACTCCCCCTGCCTTCCCTTGGCAGCCCAGTGAATCGGAGTGTAGTTTGCCCACTCATTAGGCACCGTCACTAGTAATACTATGGGCCAATTCCTCATAATAATTCAAAAGTTTCCAGAAACATACATATATATACTTTATTCGTGACAGAATACAGGTTCAAGGATAGCCAGTGATAGTGACTGACTACGAAAACAACTTTAATTAAAAAACTGCAGTGATAATATAAAATTATTATTGATCAGTGATAATACCAAACAGCTAGCAAGGTGTTAGTAGCTAAGCGCACATAACACAGAGCTCTTACCCAATAGGCGTCCCTATGGGGGGAGAAGAGAGGTTCAGCCCGTCGACTGATCCCAGACGTCCTGATGCGGGGGGAAAGGGGTTTCTCCCTAGCATCCTCTTTGTTCTTCTTCCATTTTATATTATTTCTTTACTTTTAGGTGGAGCTCAAGTGACTCTAGTCATACATCACTTTATTAGGATTGGTGAAAATTTCTCTCGTGAGGGGTGGAGGTGTGATTTAGTGGCTAACCCGCCATTACTGCTAAGGCAGCGGTTGTGATTTGTCTTTCACCAGGCGCTCCCTCATCCCTGATAACAGGGATGAGCCGTGGTACCTCCGTATCGCTCTGCTCCCCATTTCAAGGATATTGTGTGGGCCTTGATTGTTCCTGGGAGCAGCAGGTGTGTCCAGCAGGCCGTGTCCGTCCGGGGAGCAGCAATTGTGTTTCACTTCAAAGCTGCTCTAATATTGCAGCCTTTGAGCTGAATTTTGCAAAGCTGTATTTCTCCAATTTTCACCAATTTTGGTTATTTTTCCACATTATATATATATATAAATACACATAAAAAAATATAAACATATATCTATGCAAACACTGAGCACCAGCAACCCTCACCACCTGCGCTGCCTCATGGATTAGTGCAAGGCCCTGAGCTGATCACTCCTGCTGTGCAGTGTCATAACATTAACATTAACCCTATCAGATTATCAAGCTCCTTACCGCACTTTATCTCTTATTACCTGCCTGCTCCAATCGCTTCTTTATTTATAGTTTCCTCAACCAAGCTAGTGTCTCCCTGTGAATTCTCTATTACAGAGGAAGGCAAGATCCATTTTTCACCACTTCGCCAGAAAGGCATCTTGGATACAGAAGCAAACTTCAGAAACCACTTCTGCACCACTTTACCAACACCACCTTTATCTTTCTTGGCTATTCCTCCAAATTTGGTGGAGTTGGTGGGGTTTTTTTGACAGTTTTGGAGTCAAAACTGGACAGTTCTGGAGTGCAGAAACGGAGCCAGACCAAATGTTCGGCTTCAAGCTAGCCAAAAGAATTTAGCACATGAGCCAGAGGCCACATGAACTTTCTATTATCATCTGGCTTTAAACTGCAGAGAAAGTCCTCTGATGCAGGCTCACCCACTCTGTCCACAGGTATCCCTGACCAGGGAATGAACACTCCTTCTTACAGTCAGGAGGGTAAGACGTCAGTTATTGGGATGCTTTCTGAACAGCTACCTCTGACACGCCTATCAGTCCAGATTCAACTCTTTTAAAAGCATTTTTCATAGAAGACTAAAAAGAATCAGCCCTCCTTGGTGCAGGCAGAGTAGCTTTTATTACCTTTATAGTCTACCAACACTTTACAAAAAATTTTTCCCAAATCCAGATTTTATGATCTTTATTCTTTCTGGATTTTCACCCAAGTTGGAGAATAGAACAAATTATTTTCCAGAATTTCAGAAAAAAAAAGATATCCAATACTTAGCATTTTGTGTTTGCTTCTACACCAATAAAGCTAATGCAGCCCTTGCTATGTGTTATTGTCCTCATCTGAGAGGTCTGAAACTAAGAATACTTGCTACCAGGGCTGTGCTTCCATGTACCAGCCCCTCCAACATTCATAGGCACATTTTGCCCCACAATAAGCCAGGTGTTTTATGGAAAAAATGCCAAACTCGTGTCTTGAACAGCAGAAGGGGCAGAAAAACAATGACACACTTGAGATCCAACAGGACTTATGATCATCTCAGAAGTGGGCAAAAAGAGACAAAGTGAGCCATAGCTGGCAGTATGTTCCTAGCTGTTGAGGTAGTAATTTCTTCGACTGTATCTCTGTTGCCAGAGCTTATCTGTTAGGGTGGGTCACAGGGATCCAAACCACTGCCATAGCTCTGCAGTTTCATTCCTGAAGTTACTAGCTGGAAAAAGAGTGAGGAGAAGAGGTGAAATCATGTATGAGCAGTTAGCTACAAATAGGCACAATTTCAGTTTCCTTCTAATCTCTTTCTTTGTTGAGACATGTCTGTTTATTCCAGTTGTGTTACCCTTTTCAATCAGCTTTCTCAGTAAAGCAGCTACCAGCACCGCTATTACAGTACCCACAGCTAAAATAATTTTGCAATATGGGTATATCAACAAGAAGGAGTTTGTTGGCCTCCTCCCAATCTTCTTGAACTCGTCTTGAACACTTCTTGAAGTGGCAAAAATCCCTTGGTACAAGAGGTCCCTATACAAGAAAATCTTTTCTCCTGTAATCTTCAAGAAATCTATGCAGAGATATAGAGTTTTAAACAATTTTTAATACGCCACAACACATTTAAACAGTTCCATTTTCTAAGTTCAAACACAGTTGCGAATAAAATCCCTGATCCTCTGCTCGAAACATGCTATAAAAGTCCTACCACATGTTGAGTGGAAATTCTGAAATTTCATCCTAGCAATTTAAACCAGACCTAATACTTTCATCTGCTCAGTACCTTACAAAACCATCATTAAAAAAACCCCAAAACATCACGCAAGAAAAAGAACTGCCAGCAACAATATCCCCAACCTTCTGTTGCAGCTCAGTGGTAACAACACTAAGCTTAAAAGCTAAATTTTGTGGGCACTGCTATTTAGTTAGGAAAAATGGTACATACACGGTATGAATGGTTGAAAATTAGATTTATGAGTACTGTAAACTAAATTGTCGTGGGTTAGGTTGAACTGCCCCCCCACACACAGCCTGTCACTCCCCCTCCCCCACCCCCAGGAATGAGGGAGAGAATTAAAGGATAAACGTGTTGCAGCCAAAGTGTTAACAGTAAGGAATGTGTATCAGCGAATATAAAAAGAACACTGTCCTTGAGATAAGAAGGTAGGTTGAAGCTGTGAAAAACACACTGTCCCTGGGAAAAAACCAAGAAGGATGAAACTATGAAAAACAAGATTCTGAGCAAAACATACTAACTGCAAAAATATTAAAATATTGTAACAAATATAGAAATCTGTATCCAATCACAGTGTGTATCATACTCGTGCTTGTCGCGTGAACAGTAGTGTTAGACCAATTAGCTTGCTAAGTACAGCGCATGAAAGCGTGCACAGAACCGAGCTATGCTATAAAAAGAGCAGTATCACGGAATAAAGCTGAAGCCTTTTTACTCATCATATTGATGCGTCTTGCTTCCCCGTCTTCGGCCGCAACATCTGGTGACCCCGACGTGATCAAGAGGGTTTTCAACGACCACAAGGCGGACGAGAGAGAGGACGGCCATCCCGGCGCCCGAGAGAGGCGGATAGCCCGAGAGAGGCGGATAGCCCGAGAGAGGCGGATAGCCCGAGAGGCGGATCGTCCGAGAGAGGCGGAATCGTAGCGCTACGGACTGACCGGTGAGTCAGGCAGACCGAGGTCTGGTTCGGGATGGGAATGCTGCAATGACAGCCTGGGAACGAGATGATGGAACGGGACGTTGCATTGTCGTTGTTGAAAAGCTTCTTAGAGGAGCGTGGACTAAAACTTGGAAAAAGATATTGGCCCCTGATTGCAGGGGGGTATGCAAAAGAAGTAAGCGACTGAAAAACAAAAACAAACAAACAAAAAAAAACAACAACAAAAAAAACAAAAACAAAAACAAAAACAAAAACAAAAACAAAAACAAAAAAAAACAAAACAAAAAAAAAAAACAAAAAAACACAAAAAAGCGACAACTGCCTCAACAGGAGGAGGTAAGCGACTGGGACAAAGTGCTACAGAAACCAGCACTACTAACAGTTCTAACTTGATAAAACTCCCGGTACTCCTGGTTTGGGTATCAGCCCATGTACCGGAGGCAAGCTCTTCAAATATATACCTGACAAGGACTTGGGACACTATAGACGTTAAACTTTGGCGTGCAGCCACCTGTGGGGATGCTGCCGGCCTGGAAAAGTCATCATCGAATGCTTTTGATCCAGGACCCCCGAACGAAAGACAGACTTATTTCTTTCCCCCTCTTCCAACGAAGTCGGTACACCGGCACCCCCGCGCCGCGCCGCCCACCGCGCCCGGCGGCGCCCCGGGAACGCCGCTGCTGCTGCCGGCCGGGGCCGCGGGCGGCGTTTGCCTCGGCGCTGCCGCTCGTGTGCGGGAACGAATCGCGGCTGGAAAGGACGGAGACGCGCGGCGGGCCCCGCTGCGCCGGTTCGTTCGCGGCTGATGGTCCCCTCGGCGGGAGGGGGCGGCGGCGGTTACGGAGCGCGAGCGGCCGGAGCTGCGGCAACAACAACAAGAGCAACAACAACAAGGGGGGAGGCGGCACAGGGCTGCTGGGTCGTCATCGCCACCCCGCCCGGCTGAGGCGAGGGAGGGCTGACCCCCCCCCCCCCCCCCCCCCCCCCCCCCGCCTGGCCGCTGCCTGTGGCCCAGGTTGTACCAAGAGAGACAGCACATCGTAACTTGGATCGTCTCGATCAGTATCGCGGGAAATAACTAATCCTCTTTTGTTCCAGCAATTTCAACAGTTAATATCAGTGTTGCAAAACCGTAAACATGCACATTCCATTGTACATCTGCGAGCGCACACCACGCTTCCAGGGCCTATAGCAGAAGGGGACAGGCGAGCTGAGCCTCTCACGAGTGCAGCTCTTGTACCAAACTCGTTAATACAGGCAAAATCTTGCAGGACTTCTACCATCAGGATACTGATGCTATTAAGTGACAATTTGGTTTAACACAACAATAAGCCCGCTCAATCGTACAATTCTGTACTAGCTGTTAAAATATGATCATGCCACCAGTGAATGGTGTTAATCTTCGTGGTTTACGCTCGCAGGAACTTTGGCATACACTTCTTATCAGACATATGTATTTTTGTCATCATAAAGTATTGAGCATGTTGCTGGTATTTCTTACAATCCTACTGAGCAACCGATCATAGAACACGCACATGGTACTTTGGAGAATATGCTTTTAAAACAAGAATGATGGGGAAATCTCCCAATGAAACAATAGCTAAAGTGTTATAGGTGTTAAATCTCTTAAATCGAGAGCTAAACATTTTGGGATGAATAAAATGTCACTCATGTCAAAATTAGGCACAGGCAGGGTTACAGCAAGTGGCTTTCCAACAGCTGACTGAATTGGCTACGAGAGCATTAAGACGTGTCCCTGATTTTTGGGACAGGGGAGGCTTCCTTTGCTTCCATTCGGCAGGGAGCACAGGAACCTTATGAGCATTTCTTTGATCAGCTACAAATGGCAGTTCAGAGATAAACAGAAAATCCGGCTACTGCAGATGTGTTGGTATTCCAGCTAGCCATTGAAAATGCTAACACAGACTGTCAATAAGCTCTTGATCTTATCAGAAATTGGGCAAAAACGATTGCAGATTTAGTAAAGGCGTGTCACAATGTGGGCTCGAAACACTATAAAGCAGAATTTTGGGAACCAGCTAAAATCATTGCAGCTTCAATATTTGCACCAGAAGTTGGAGTGGCACAGGTGTTAACTACACTGAATAAGTTGGGTTGTTGGCTTGCAAAACAAATTAATGCTACAGCTTCTGCCTTATCAATGCTCTTAATTGACAGGATGGTTAAAATCTTTAATAAAGCAGACATTATATTGCTAGTAGTTCTTTTATGCATAGTAATAATCATCCCCTGCCTATTGTCACGCTCCCAGCAGACGGTACAGAGTACGGTTAATCAAATAATGATCACAGAAAAACAAAAAGGGGGGAGTTGTTGTGGCATCATACACACAGCTACAGTTGAGGTTTGACCTTGATGATTTAAGCCTGTGCTCTTTTCTGAAGTTGGGAAACACCGATAAAGAGGATGAGAAAGAAAAGGGAGTGTGAACAGCTGGTGCAGGGAGTGTGAGAAGTTGACATGAGGAGTTTGGGAAGTTGATATAGAGTGTGTGAGAAAATGATGTTTAGTTTAGCAAGTAAAAAATAGCTCCTTTTTAGGCATAGCCAATAGTAAAATTAAAATAGGTGCGTGCACTATTGTTTGTAATCAATCACAGTTGGGTGAGGGCCGCATAGACACATCGTAGCCAGAGTAATAATCTATAAAAGCTGCGTGTATAACAACAATAAAGGTCACTCTGCTATTACAAAAGAATTTTGGACACAGATAGTCACAGCTGCACAGCCTTCTTTAACAGCAATCATTAATGGGGAAGCTTTTCTGGCCTAGTTGACACAGGGGCTGATGTATCTATAGTGAAAAATCCTGACTGGCCGCCCTCTCGGCCTCTGATACAAGCCCTGGCAGCTGTGATCGGAGTAAGTGGAACACAGATCCCACAGCAGAGTGCACAGATCTTGTTAGTAGTAGGCCCAAGTAACAAACAAGCTGTTTTGAAACCATATGTTTTTGATGTCCCATGTACATTATGAGGTCGGGATTTGTTGAATCACTGGAATGTGAGGCTAACCTCAAATTTTTAGCACGTCACTGATGTCCAGCCCTGACTCAAGCTGGCAAGCCGGTCTGGGTCGATCAGTGGCCATTAAAAAGCGAGCAGCTGGAGTGAGCTCAAAAATTAGTCGACGAACTGCTCAAATTAGGACATATAATTCTCTCCACTAGCCCATAGAATACTCCAAAATTTGTTATCTCAAAGAAATCAGGAAAGTGGAGATTTATGTTAAAAGATTTAAGAGCTATTAATGCAATCATTTCACCAATAGGTGCTTTACAACCGAGTGTACCAAATCCTACTATGATTCCAGAATGTTAGCATTTGATGGCAATTGATTTAGAAGATTGGGTTATTTCACCTTTTTACTTTTTTATTTATTTACACCCTAACGATTGTCCTAGATTTGCCTTTTCAGTTCCAGTGCTTAACAATGAACGACCCACGCAACAATATCATTGGATTATACTGCCTCAAGGAATGATGAATAGTCCTACAGTTTGTCAATTGGTAGTAGATGATGCTCTCTGTCAGGTCAGACAGTAAATCAAGCTTAGCAGATTGTACGTGCCTGCCCTGACCATCAATATATTGTGCCTTCAAATACTCCAGCAGGAGTAAAATCCAACAGGTTTATGTGCCAATGAATTATGGCAAACTGATATTACTTATATTCAATTGTCTAATCGATCTAAATATGTGCATGTAACTGTTGATATGTTTTCTGCCCTTGTTGTTGCTACTGCTCACACTGAAGAAAACCATGGGAGTACCAAAGAAAATTGGGACAAACAGTGATCCAGTATGGTGCCTTTTTACAGGATTGGGGAGTGACTCACACTACCAGTATCCCTCATTCACCTATGGGACAAGCTGTTATTGAACAAACTCATTTAACGTTAAAACAAATGTTTGATAAACAAAAAGGGGCAGTCTTCCGTATATTTCCCCGCAAGAATCCTTGGACAAAGCCACATATGTTTTAAATTTTCTTAATTTGTCTGCTTCTAGGCAACATACTATGGCTGTGGATCACAATTTTAAACCCAGTGCCATTTTTGCAGAAAAATCAACAGCATGTTATAAGAAGCTGGACTCAACTCATGGGATGGCCCTGCGCCTCTGCTTACATGGGGAAGAGGGTATGTTTGTATTCTTCCCACAGGTCCATACTGGTTACCAGCAAGAAACGTAAAGCCAACCAGGACTTTTGAAACTACAAATAGAGAAGGGTAGATCCAAGAATTAGCAGAGCAAGCAAAGATCACAGAAACACCAAATGAAAAGAATGGTTCAAATGGACAGACTTGTAATAGAAGATTTCATGTTAATATATCAACTGTTCTTATGTTTCTCATTGTTAGGTATATTATGTGTGTGAAAGTTGCTTGTATATATGCTTTGTGTCTTTTCTCCGATCGGAAAGTGTATGGATTCCACCCGTAGCTACTGGAAGGAAAAGAATTAACTGGTACCAAATTAATGACAAAGAATTACTAACTGGACTTAGTTGTAAGCACGTAACTTTGAAAAGAGAAGCTAGGAGGATTGTTATTGAACAACATGTTGCGATTCGCAAAAATCGCTGTTAGCCGGCAGAGCACATACTGGGCAGCCTTGTTGCGCGCACTGGCCACGCGTGCGGCAATGCCGTGTCAGTACCTTTGTCGTAGACTCTGCTAAGGGTGAAAAGAGATGGCTCAGAGCGGAGCTGAGGGAGGCTGCAGAGCACACTGTGTGGATAAACAGGGGACGCCCTGAAGGTGCCGTGCCTGCCTCCCTTCTCCACAACGACCCTGCCGATTGACACCCTCCTGCTCAGCGAAATCTTGGGTATAGTGGAAATAGTAAGGCCCTCGGAAAGGGAAGTAGTATACTAGAAACTGCTTTTGCAAGGCTGTACCAAAACAATATGCTAGTAACTGAAATTGCCAGTCTCCTACACAGAGTTTTATTCGTGCAAGAAAAAAAAAAAAAAAAAAAAAAAAAAAAGGGGGCAACGCTGTCACTGACCGATCACACAAATTTTTTCACCAATCTGCTCGACCTCTTCAGAAAGAGTTTGCACTGTCGCGAGCACAAGCCCGTGCCATCGTCGCTGCAAGGCACCAACCCTCGAGGATTGCAACCAAGAGGAGTGTGGCAAACTGATGTAACTGAGTTTCCCACCTTTGGTCCACTGCGCCATATCCACGTCACCGTGGACACTTGCAGCAGAGCTGTATGGGCGACACCAGCGCCTTCTACCGCCTTCCGATGTGTAAAACAACATTGGCTTTCAGCATTTGCTGCCCTTGGCTTACCACAAGTCATCAAAACAGACAATGCCCCTGCATACACAGGAACAACATGTGCTGCATTTTTAGCGGATTGGGGAATTGAACATAGAAAAGGTGTTCCGTACAACAGTACGGGTCAGGCTATTATTGAACGGTGCCATCAAGATGTAAAGCGACTCGCTGCCATTTTGAAAAAAGAGGGGGAGATGTCCCCCAACGCGCGAACTGAAAGGCGAAGGCGGAGGCAATCCAGGAGTTCCCAAAGACTCGGACCTTTCTGCAGAAGAATAGAAGAAGTGCTAAATCTTCCAAAGAACATATTAGACGACTCTGATCCAGACGAGATAGATTTTGCCTTTATCCGTAGTTTGATACGTACACGCAAAGCTGCAAAATTATACCCGCTAACACACTGCAGGTGTAGATGTAGGAATTTAGAAATTATAACTATAGAGTGTGGAGGTTGTAGTCGCATATGTCATGAATCGCAACGTGACGCAGTGCAAGGCTGTGCAGATTGTAGACGCGCTTTAGATATTAACCCATACCAGGCGCTCGCTGCTTGGCTTAAAATAGAGAACGCTTCACGACAAAGGTTAACTGCGTTGTTTGAAAGTGCAGAAGAAGCTATATTAGCATACGCAGCCTTTAGGTTACAAAAACTACTGACTGTTGTAGAAGTAGCACAAAAAACACAAGTGTTGGGTACCAGATATCAGAAGCAGTGTAGACATCATGACAAGGATGGAGGAGTTTATTGGTAAGACAATAGTAACAGGAATCTTAGTTTGGTGCCAAATGACCTACGGAATCAACTCCATCAGCCCGAGAGACAACATATGGGTAACCATTGCTAACAAAACAAACCAGTCATCAATTTGCCTAGCCCTGGGTGGTATTGGAAACCCATTCCATACCTGTCTCATAGGAGTACCAACATGGAAAGTGGCAGCCTTTAGAGGGCTAGTAAACACCACTAACCTAACATATAGCAACTTCAATACCACAACGATCTACGGAGCGACCCCTCAACAGTATGACGGAGCAGTACAATGCCGGCTTATTCATGCACTTAATGCTTCCCTCCAGTCTGATCCAGAAGAATTAGACCTGCTTGGTAGTATGCATGCAAACACTAACGCTGGGAAAATAGGAGGATGGTTTTCATTTTTGCCGTTAGACCCAAACAGCTCAAATAAAAACAGGAAACTATGGGCAACCTTAGATTCTAATCTTGACAGCGCATCGGTACTTCGCCTTCTATACTCGAGCTGCAATGGCAGCAACATTACTGAACCTCGAAGGTTGCCCGAAGGAATTTTCTTAATTTGTGGAGACAGGGCATGGAATGGCATTCCAAAACAGCCAGAAGGGGGTCCTTGTTATTTAGGCCAGCTAGCCCTATTCCATCCCAATATATCCCTATTGAGAAAATGGAGTGAAAATCACACCAGGAGAAAAAGAAGCCTCCATGATCTAGACTGTAGCAGTGTAGGCAATCCCACATTTTGGAGTGAATTTGGACAAGTAGCTGCCTCCACACTTTTCCCAGGGTTAGCAGCAGCAAAAGCGCTCACCTTAGCAAAACAACTAGGTTGCTGGGCTCGTGACGAGATAAACTTAACATCCAGCATTCTAGATGAATTAACGAAAGACGTAGAAAGCGTAAATCATGCGGTATTGCAAAACAGAGCAGCGATTGACTATTTGCTTTTAGCCCATGGGCATGGTTGCGAAGAGATCGAAGGAATGTGTTGTATGAATTTAACAGGTCCAGGAGAGTCAGTGCATAGAAAACTTAAACAACTAAAGGACAAACTACATGCCTTGAAAGAGGTAGATGGCATCGATGGATGGTTGACTTCCTGGGGAATAGATGGTTGGTTGAGAGATCTCATCAAAACGTGCTTAGGGCCTCTTTTGTTGTTAGGCTTTCTTTTGCTTTTTGGACCATGCTTAATGCAATGTGTGACCCAACGCTTGTCAGCTATAGCGCACGCCGTTTTTGAAAAAAGAGGGGGAGATGTTGCAGCCAAAGTGTTAACAGTAAGGAATGTGTATCAGCGAATATAAAAAGAACACTGTCCTTGAGATAAGAAGGTAGGTTGAAGCTGTGAAAAACACACTGTCCCTGGGAAAAAACCAAGAAGGATGAAACTATGAAAAACAAGATTCTGAGCAAAACATACTAACTGCAAAAATATTAAAATATTGTAACAAATATAGAAATCTGTATCCAATCACAGTGTGTATCATACTCGTGCTTGTCGCGTGAACAGTAGTGTTAGACCAATTAGCTTGCTAAGTACAGCGCATGAAAGCGTGCACAGAACCGAGCTATGCTATAAAAAGAGCAGTATCACGGAATAAAGCTGAAGCCTTTTTACTCATCATATTGATGCGTCTTGCTTCCCCGTCTTCGGCCGCAACATAAACGGGAAACCCGTGGGTTGAGATAAGAATGATTTAATACAGATGATTTAATACAGTGTAGGTGCTCACCACTCCCTCGTATGCGAAGCCCATCTCGTCTCGAAGCTGCAATCCTGGACGAACGCGAGGCCCCAAAATAGAGAGGGGCAAAGAGAGAGAGAGAGAGAGAAAAGAAAGAAAAACAGCAGAGCAACAGCGCAGCAAGCGCAAAAGAGCAAAAGTGCAAAAGAGCCAAAGCGCAAAAGCCCTTCTTCCCGGCTGACCCTTGCTTTTATACTGGGCATGACGCTGCATGATATGGAATACTAATTGGCCAGTTTGGCCCTCAATCTTAAGTTCCACCACAAATCACAAGGGGAATCGTGTCTCCCTTGTCCCACCGTGTTTCTGCATTCCGGCGCACTGAAAAGTCCTTGGAGTTTCACTTCCAACCACAAACATCAGCTTGCTATCAACATTCTTCTCAGAGTGAGCCTCTGAGTAAAACCAAAACACGGAGCTCTTCTGGCTGTTAAAAAACTCTATCCCAGCTAAAACTAGGACAGTATCCACCCCTTATTCCATACCATGCACGACATGCTCAAACCTTACATGTATACTATTCCCCTAGCCATGGGTCATCCCTCCAAAATGTGTCTTCATCTGTTACAGCAGTCTCTCAGGGCAGGAAAGATGACGTGGAATTCACTCAGTCGGTAGAACGGATGACACGTAGTCTTTGTTGTGTGGCATCTGGAGCTTGTAGTTGGTGTATCCAGTCACCGTCTGCAGGTTGAAGATGTTGATCTTGAAGAAGTTGCTGGGTGTTTGGATTCTGACGAAGTTCATTCTTCATTAACCTGGATGATTCTTAATATAATGACATTAGCACAATGTGACAACCATAGCAATGATGGTGTGCAGGGACAGGGTTATTCAGCAATTAATATCACACAATTCAATTCATTTTATCATCTATTTTCACCCAACATCTACAGTACGTAGAAGTTCTGATTGGGCAGGACCAGCTCGATTGGCAGATCCTCTAGTGTTGACTAAACAGGTGGCTTTTGCTAAATGCGTATCCCAATGTTTGAAGGTTCCACCACCCATTGCTTTCAGTGTAGTTTTTAGCAATCCATTATATCGTTCAATCTTCCCAGAAGCTGGTGCATGATAGGGATGTGATATACCCACTCGATGCCATGCTCTTTGGCCCAGGTGTCTATAAGATTGTTACGGAAATGAGTCCCCTTGTCTGACTCAATTCTTTCTGGGGTGCCATGCCGCCACAAGACTTGCTTTTCAAGGCCCAAGATAGTGTTCCGGGCGGTGGCATGGGGCACAGCATAGGTTTCCAGCCATCCAGTGGTTGCTTCCACCATTGTGAGCACGTAACACTTGCCACTGCGAGTTTGTGGAAGTGTGACATAGTCAATTTGCCAAGCCTCTCCATACTGATATTTCAACCAACGTCTTCCATACCAAAGAGGTTTCAACCGCTTGGCTTGCTTGATTGCAGCACACGTTTCACATTCATGGATCACCTCTGCAATAGTGTCCATAGTTAGGTCCACCCCTCGATCGCGAGCCCATTTGTATGTGGCGTCCCTTCCTTGATGGCCTGAGGCATCATGGGCCCAACAAGCTAGAAATTTTTCACCTTTACGTTGCCAGTCCAGATCCACCTGAGCCACTTTAATCTTGGTGGCCTGATCCACCTGTTGATTGTTTTCATGTTCTTCTGTGGCCCGACTCTTGGGTACATGGGCATCTACATGTCGTACTTTTACAACCAGCTTCTCTACTCGAGCAGCAATGTCTTTCCACAACGGGGCAGCCCAGATGGGTTTACCTCTGTGTTGCCAGCTGCTCTGCTTCCATTGTCATAGCCATCCCCACAGGGCATTTGCTACCATCCAAGAGTCAGTATAGAGATAGAGCATTGGCCACTTTTCTCATTCAGCTATGTCTAAAGCCGGTTGGATGGCTTTCACCTCTGCGAACTGACTTGATTTGCCTTCTCCTTCAGTAGCTTCTGCGACCGTCGAGTAGGACTCCATACAGCAGCTTTCCATTTTCGATGTTTTCGTACAAGGTGACAGGATCCATCCATAAACAGAGCGTATTTCTTCTCATTGTCTCATAGTTCATTATAAGGTGGAGCCTCCTCAGCACGTGTCACCTCCTCCTCCTCTCATGACATTCCAAAGTCTTTACCTTCAGTCCAGTTAGTAATCACTTCCAAAATTCCTGGGCGATTGAGGTTTCCTGTCCGAGCTCTTTGTGTGATCAGTGCGATCCACTTGCTCCATGTAGCATCAGTTGCGTGGTGTGTAGACGGGACGCTCCCTTTGAACATCCAGCCGAGTACTGGCAATCCGGGTGCCAGGAGCAACTGTGCTTCCGTACCAATCACTTCAGAAGCAGCTCAGACTCCTTCATATGCTGCCAGTATCTCTTTTTCAGTTGGAGTATAGTTGGCTTCGGATCCTTTGTATCCTCAACTCCAAAACCCAAGAGGTCGACCTCGCGTCTCCCCTGGCGCTTTTTGCCAGAGACTCCAGGTAGGACCATTCTCCCCGGCTGCAGTGTAGAGCACGTTTTTGACATCTTGTCCTGTCCGGACTGGTCCCAGGGCTACCGC
Source organism: Tauraco erythrolophus (assembly GCF_009769465.1). Classification (NCBI taxonomy): domain Eukaryota; kingdom Metazoa; phylum Chordata; class Aves; order Musophagiformes; family Musophagidae; genus Tauraco; species Tauraco erythrolophus. Next base: position 57,277 of record NW_028238630.1, on the reverse strand, counting down.
ATGGACTATTTCTTGTTTAATTTGTTCAAACGCTTGTTTTTGCTCTGGACCCCATTCAAAATTATTCTTCTTTTGGGTTATTTGATAGAGGGGTTTTACAATCTGGCTGTAGTCGGGAATATGCATTCGCCAGAAACCCACAATGCCTAAGAAAGCTTGTGCTTCCTTTTTGTTGGTTGGTGGGGCCATAGCTGTTATTTTATTAATCACGTCCATCGAAATCTGACAACGCCCATCTTGCCATTTTATTCCCAATAACTGAATCTCCTGGGCAGGTCCCTTGACTTTACTCTGTTCTATGGCAAAGCCTGCTTTCAGAAGGATTTGGATTATCTTTTCACCTTTCTCAAAAACTTCTTCTGCTGTGTTGCCCCATACAATGATGTCATCAATGTATTGCAAATGTTCTGGGGCATCACCCTGTTCCAGTGTGGTCTGGATCAGTCCATGGCAAATAGTGGGGCTGTGTTTCCACCCCTGGGGCAGTCGATTCCAGGTATACTGGATGCCCCTCCAAGTGAAAGCAAACTGTGGCCTGCATTCCGGTGCCAAAGGAATTGAGAAAAACGCATTAGCGATATCAATTGTAGCGTATCACCTGGCTGCCTTTGACTCCAGTTCATACTGAAGTTCCAGCATATCTGGCATGGCAGCTCTCAATGGTGGTGTAACTTCATTCAAGCCACGATAGTCTACCGTCAGCCTCCACTCGCCATTGGACTTACGTACAGGCCATATAGGGCTGTTAAAAGGTGAGCGGGTCTTTGTGATGACTCCTTGACTCTCCAGTTGACGAATCAACTTATGGATAGGAATTAGAGAGTCTTGGTTGGTACGATATTGCCGTCGGTGCACTGTTGTGGTAGCAATTGGCACCTGTTGTTCTTCGACCCTCAGTAACCCCACAGCAGAAGGGTCCGTTGAGAGTCCAGGCAAAGCAGACAGCTGTCTGCCTTCTTCTGTCTCTACTGCAGCTATGCCAAAAGCCCACCGATACCCTTTTGGGTCTTTGAAATACCCTCTCTTAAGATAATCTATGCCAAGGATGCACGGTGCTTCTGGGCCAGTTACAATAGGGTGTTTTTGCCACTGCTCTCCAGTTAGGCTCACTTCAGCCTCTAACACAGTCAGTTGTTGAGACCCCCCTGTCACTCCAGAAATACAGATGGATTCTGCCCCTCTGAAGTTCGATGGTATCAAGGTGCATTGGGCACCAGTATCCACTAGAGCCTTATACTTTCTGGGGTATGAAGTGCCAGGCCACCGAATCCACACAGTCCAGTAAACTCGATTATCCCTCTCCTCCACCTGGCTGGAGGCAGGGCCCCTCTAATGCCTGTTATCATATTCATCAGAGGAATCAGCAGGATTAGAGTCAGGGTGGCTAGGAGGATCAGCCCTCCCATTTTGACTAGTGGACTGCTCACTGTAGATTGGGGCAACAGCTGTCCTGGAGGAATTGGAGAAAATTCTATTTCTGTTGGTTCTTCCTCCCAACTGGCGTACCCTGGCCTCTAAAGTGGAGGTGGGTTTTCCATCCCACCTTCTCATGTCTTCTCCTTGATCACGGAGGTAGAACCACAGCTCACCCCAAGATCTGTACCGTCTCTCTTGTCTCTCTCGAGGAGGGTAACGCCTGGTTCTGACAGCTGAAATTCTAGAACGTTCAGGTGGTGGGAAATCTACTTTTTCTCTTAATTCTCGGACCTCCTCAGACAGCTTTTCCACAGCCGCAACACAGTTTCGTATAGAAGTATTATCATCATATCGTCGGAGGTAGGTGACCAGATTACCTACGGATAGTGGTGCTTCATCGTCTCCGAAGTCCATTATTGCCAATGAGGTGGAATATGCTGCTGGCGCACTCCGTAGAATCTTCTGCCACATTGGTCGTGTGCACTGGACGTCATCTGGATCTTCGAGTCTTGGTCCACTTCTTGAGTCAAGATAAATCAACTCTCGTACAGCCAGTTCTCTCAGATACTGAATAGCTTTTTCTATGTTGGTCCACTTGCTTACATTACATGGCACCTCGTCCTTGTAGGGATACCTTTCCTTTATAGCTGCCAGGAGCCGTCTCCAGAGGCTGCGGACTTGTGTCTGCCTTCCAATTGCTTTATCAATGCCTCCATCCATGGCAAGGGCTCCCAGCTGCCTGGCTTCATTACCATCTAACTCCAGACTATTGGCTCCCATGTCCCAGCATCTGAGCAACCAAGAGACAATGGGCTCACCTTTAAGACGGCCATAATCTTTTCGAATATCTCACAGCTCGCTCATTTTTAGAGATCTGGTGGTTATAGTCTCATCTGTGATCTCACTTCTCCTCCATTGAGATTTTCTCTGGGGTGAAACAGAACGCTCCATTTCTCGTGATGGCCCTGGTCGCTCTTCATCATCATCATCCTCTCCTCTGCGTTCTGACTTTCGCACGCGTTTCCTCGGTTGCTCTTCCTCCAATCGTTGTGATGGCCCTGGTTGCTCTTCTTTGTCTGGTTGCTCTGATGGCCCTGGTTGCTCTTCCTCATTTGGTTGTTGTGATGGTCCTGATTGCTCTTCTTCATCTTCTAACTTTTGTATACATTTTCTTTTCCTTACGGGGCAACTGATACCGTTGTAGTCTGAGTAGCTATAGTGCTTGTCATGGGAGTTGAGATGGCAAGCACAATAACCCGAGAAATAAATTGATATACACCCCTAAATGGCCGATTAACTTTCAGTATATAAATAATTAAACATACATTCAGGAAACCTTGCAGGACAATCAAACTCATTAAATTATTCCTATGATGTTCGGCATTATCAAAGTCAACGTAAGCTTTTGTGAAGGAAAAGTCACCGGTATAATTGGCGATGATATCCGCCAGGTGACGCACAAAATTAATAAACGAGCTCCACATCACCATCCCCCTCTGCACCGCCGAATACAAAGACTGAGCCGGTCCCAGCACCGATGATCTTATCAGAGTTACACCGTACAGTATAGCAAAACCCTTAATTACCAATAACACTCTTTTCATGCCGGTCCAACACCCAGAGCCAGAAAACCGCATAAACATTCCGCCTAACATCATATAGGGTAAATAAGGCAATAAATTATAAACGTCCGGTAACATGTATGCAAGCATAACAAACAGCATTCCCTCCAGCAACATCGTTATCTCAACCCCTTCGGGCCCCACGTTGGGCGTCAATTAAGACTGTCGTGGGTTAGGCTGAACTGCCCCCTCACACACAGCCGGTCACTCCCCCTCCCCCACCCCCAGGAATGAGGGAGAGAATTAAAGAAAAAACGGGAAAACCCGTGGGTTGAGATAAGAATGATTTAATACAGATGATTTAATACAGTGTAGGTGCTCACCACCCCCTTTTATGCGAAGCCCGTCTCGTCCTGAAGCTGCAATCCCAGACGAACGCGAGGCCCCGAAATAGAGAGGGGCAGAGAGAGAGAGAGAGAGAAAAGAAAGAAAAACAGCAGAGCAACAGCGCAGCAAGCGCAAAAGAGCAAAAGTGCAAAAGAGCCAAAGCGCAAAAGCCCTTCTTCCTGGCTGACCCTCGCTCTTATACTGGGCATGACGCTGCATGATATGGAATACTAATTGGCCAGTTTGGCCCTCAATCTTAAGTTCCACCACAAATCACAAGGGGAATCGTGTCCCCCTTGTCCCACCGTGTTTCTGCACTCCGGCACACTGAAAATTCCTTGGAGTTTCACTTCCAACCACAAACATCAGCTTGCTATCAACATTCTTCTCAGAGTGAGCCTCTGAGTAAAACCAAAGCACGGAGCTCTTCTGGCTGATAAAATACTCTGTCCCAGCTAAAACTAGGACATAACTATAGGGAATAAAATGCAGAAGATGGGAAAGTTAGAAGTTAGTAGAGAGAAACAATGCAAAAGATGCGAATGCAAAAGGGTATTTGCAAAAGGATAAGACTACATCATTTACGTAAAACCAACTATTTACTATGTCTAAGCATGATGTTTTATGCCAGGATACCACGTCTTTTTCTCTTGGTGCTCTTTGCTCAGCCTGTAAAGCTTTCATTTATTTTCAGGAAACACTTAACATATCCCTACCATTTTGCACAGAATTCTGCCTGAGAGAAAGGTAACTACATCTGGCATGGAGTGCACCCTCAGCAACTTTGTCGATGACACCAAGCTGTGTGGTGCCATCGACACGCTGGAAGGGAGGGATGCCATCCAGAGGGACCTCGACAGGCTGGAGAGGTGGGCCCGTGTCAACCTCATGAAGTTCAACCAGGCCAAATGCAAGGTCCTACATCTGGGTCGTGGCAATCCCAGGCACAAATACAGACTGGGTGGTGAATGGATCGAGAGCAGCCCTGAGGAGAAGGACTTGGGAGTACTGGTGGATGAGAAGCTCAATATGAGCCGGCAATGTGCTCTTGAGGCCCAGAAGGCCAACCGCATCCTGGGCTGCATCAAGAGGAGCGTGGCCAGCAGGTCGAGGGAGGTGATTCTCCCCCTCTACTCTGCCCTCCTGAGACCTCACCTGGAGTATTGCGTCCAGTTCTGGAGCCCAAAACACAAGAAGGACATGGACCAGTTGGAGAGGGTCCAGAGGAGGGTCACGAAGATGATAAGAGGGCTGGAGCACCTTTCCTATGAGGACAGGCTGAAAGAGTTGGGGCTGTTCAGCCTGGAGAAGAGGAGGCTCCGGGGTGACCTTATAGCGGTCTTCCAGTACCTCAAGGGGGCCTACAAGAAAGATGGGGAGAGGCTGTTCAGGAGGGCCAGTTGTGATATGACAAGGGGTAATGGTTTTAAAATAGAGGGAGGTAGATTCAAATTGGATATTAGGAAAAAGTTTTTTACCATGAAAGTTGTAGACCACTGGAACAGGTTGCCCAGAGAGGTGGTGGATGCTCCATCCCTGGAGACATTCAAGGCCAGGTTGGACGAGGCCCTGAGCAACCTGATCTAGTTGGAGATCCCCCTGTTCCTTGCAGGGGGGTTGGACTAGACGACCTTTGAAGGTCCCTTCCAGCCCTAACCATTCTATGATTCTATGATTCTATCTGCCGGCTCCGTGCATGCCAAGAAACGTGTGCTGAAGCTGAAGGCTTCAGATGGCGTACCTTAAAAAAAGCTTTGTCCTGGCATAGCCCCGAGCCGGTGGACATCCTCATCGGTTTCACTGCTGTGTGGGCTGAGCGTCACCACTGGTGTCAGCAGGGTTACTCAGAGATGTTGGGCTAAGCACCTATTTGCTATTGGTCCAGATTTTAGGCTTGAACCCCAGCCATGCTTCTAATTTCATAGAGTATTGCCTTTTTTTTTTCATAATGGTCTGGTACTGCATCCTTTGCCTTTCCAGGTACCTTCATAGCCCAGACTGTGGGAATACCAGCAAATAACAGACAGCGGAGCTGGGCGTCGTTAAAGCAGAGGTTGTTCTCAGCGGGTGCTCTGTGTGTCTTGTTGAAAGAGCAGCTGTGGGCCTTCCTTTGAAGGCAAGTCTCTTGTTCTGCGCTTATTGCTCCTGGGGAGGCTGCGCAGGAGCCGTGTTGGGGTCTGCAGGGACTGATGGGACTTTTAAGACTTTAAAAGACTTCTAAGAATTTAAATGGAGAGGGCTGGAGCACCTCTCCTCTGAAGACAGGCTGAGAGAGTTGGGGCTGTTCAGCCTGGAGGAGAGAGGGCTTCAGGGAGACTTTAGAGCACCTTCCAGTACCTAAGGCAGGCCTACACGAAAGTTGGAGAGAGGCTTTTTGCAAGGGTGTGTAGTGATGGGACAAGGGGCAATGGCTTTAAACTGAAAGAGGGGAGGTTTAGATTAGAGAGTGGTGAGGCACTGGAACAGGTTGCCCAGAGAAGTTGTGGCTGCCCCATCCCTGGAAGTGTTCAAGGCCAGGTTGGATGGGGCTTTGAGCAACATGGTGTAGTGGAGGGTGTCCCTGCCCATGGCAGGGGGCTTGGAACTAGATGATCTTTGAGGTCCCTTCCAACCCTAACCATTCCATGATTCTCACTCTCTCCCCTCTGTCCTCATCCCAGTCCCTTTTCTCTGTCCCCCCATGCCCTCCCTCGCGCTCCCTGTGAAAGTCCATGCCTCTTCTTCTCTCTCTGTCCCGCCATTCCGCTGTTTAGCACTATTGTAATTTCTGCATCTCCCTGTCCCCTTCCCCTCCATCCCACAGGCTCAGACAGCAGCAAGGCGTGCTCCGGGGCACACTGGGAGCTGTAGTCCCACGGCATGATGGGAGCCTTAGTCCCGGGGCATGTGAGGCACTGTAGTCCTCGGGCATGCTGGGAGCTGTAGTCCTGGGCCACGGGCTGCCGGGCGGCCATGTTGTTCCCAGGGCTCGCTGGGAGCTGCCATCTCCTTGCCCGCAGCCATGTCGGTGTGCGCAGGCGGAGGCTCTGTTCCAGTTGCAGCCCGGCTGAGGGGAGGGCTGGGTCCGCCCGGGGCTGGTGATCTCAAAACCGCCCGCTGTGATGGGATGTCGGTGAGCTGGGCCTGGGCCTGGTCAGGGAATGACCGTAGGGCTGGGGAGGGGAAGGAGACAGAGAGACCCCCCACAGGCTCCGGGCACCCCGACTGCCAGAGCCCCCGGAGCTCCCCCGGCATTTTCAGTTACTGCAATAACAGCAGTAGTGTGTGCGTCTGTTATGTTCTCCAGGACTTTCACTGGAACTGCCCTTTTCACGGCCTGGGAATGTTCAGCTGCCCTGGAAAATTGCAAGGCAGATTCTTCAGATTCAAGCGTTGTTCCCTGTGCTGGAAAACCCTTCCCATTTAAAAACATCCCTGCATCAGCAGGATCTGGGTGGTTGGGATTGTTTCCTGGAGGGAGCAGCCTGACGAATCCCGGCTGCAGCTGTCCCGTGGCAGAGCTGAACACGTCTCCTACCAGTGCTCGGCCAGTGGTTTTGTGGGTTACTTGGCCTGACAGGGAGCTGCTATCCTCGCTGTGCTGCTGCTGTGGCAGCTGCCTTGGGGACGGAGGGGACCGATGTTCCAGGTTCTTGGCTGGAGTCGGACAAGTTCACGGCTTGAGTGGGGACTGCTATATGTAATGTGACCCTGGCCTCCTTCAGGAGTGAAAAATGGAGTGTAGTATTTTCCGGGGATTTTTGTTGTTGTTGTTAGATCTCTGAGATTCAAGTGACCTGTAATAGCCAGTTTTTGGGATTTAAGCTACATTTAAAGTTCAGCACGTGCTAACTGCTACCCTGAACTGTAGCTGGAATCTACATGGGAGCTGCTTTCCCACCATGTTGGAGTAAGTATTTTTTTTTATTATTTGGTGATGAAACAGCTCAGGGAGTTGCCCTGAAGTTCAGCACCTTTTGTAACTTCAGGTCTAAAGCGGCACCAGTCCTACCGCAGAATGCGTCCTTCCCCAGGCTTTCACAAAATGGAAAGGATACGTCAAACTGATCCCACAAACACATCCTGTGCTTCACTTCTCTTACCTGGAACATTGGGATGTGCCCCTGCTGGGCCATCTGTGCTGCTATGCCTGGGAACCAAGCTGCTGTCTCTGCAGAAGTCCTTCAGCTTGCTGTGTTGAGTTGGATTGCTGCGCAGTTGGTTGAATGGAGGAAAACAGTAAGCAACTCTGTTGCCTTTGCCATTTTCTCATTACTGTGTAGCTCATTTCAGTTACCTTCTCATGACCTGACAAGCAGAATTTATCACTTAATTTTAGGCCTTAGTCTAATAGTCACAAAAATCATTACTGAAAGTCTTTCTGAGATTTGTTTCAGGCCCCTACATGCATTTTGTAAAATTACTTTCACTCTGCAGGCTGGAGACATGATTTGTGAGTTGCCTGGGGCTCTAACAAAGAAAGGCAAAGCTGCTTCTCTGTGTATTTCCTTTCCACCCCTTCCCTTGTCCCCTCCCCTTCCTTTCCCTCTGTGAGGCTATTCTGGTGGTGTACCTGCACTCATAAGTGAGCTCCACACCAAACTGAGGGAAAGAGAAAAGGGGCGAAGTGAGAGGTGTCACAGTCCTGAGTCTGCAGATTTAGTACGTGTGTCCTATTCAGAAACTACAGTGTGTACGTGGGTCAGCAGTCTCTGCAGATTTTTCTTATTTATAGCTATTTCCATAATTCCAGGACTTCACAGAGCGGGTTCACACGGTGCTGTGCTTCTGGTAAATGGAATCGTTTTTGTCCGTGCCACAGTCTGGAGGTAGCAAGTGCCAACTGATGGATTAAGTAGGAAATGAATGTGTGCTTCCTGGGGCTGGTCTGCCGTGTACCTCAGGATAAAACAGCTCTTCTCGTCGTTTGCTGCCATCACTGAGTGCATGGAAGGGTATTGGGTTCCTCCTCCCTACGGTCGGCACTGGTCCATACTGGGAAGCCTCCCACAGCAGCCCATGCTGTTCGCCCCTGTCAGTTGTCAGGCCAACATCTGCAGCTGGAAAGTGTGGCATGTTCCTCCGATGCGTCCGTTATTCATCTTACAGAGCAACACATGTAAAATACTGAAACGTGCTCTTTTTGTTGCCGTTAATGGTCAAAATCTTGTTTTGGTCTTGTCAGCAGGGTATTCGGAAAACATCACTGTTGCACTTGGAGAATGGAAGGGGTTCCCATCTTTCCCCCTACGCCCCCCAAGCTGTGTAAGATCCAGACCTTTTCTCCCGACCCCTCTATGCGTAGCCTGGCTTCGTTTGTTTAGCTGCCTCATACCAAGAATAAAGCAAACTACTGAGATGTGTGCTCCAGGCTAAAGAAAGTTTTCAGTGGTCTCAGTTTCTTTTATGTGGCCATGCAGGATGGTATGTTTTGGAAGGAACACTGGCATGGTGTATCAGAAGTTACTGAAAATGGTGTGATGCTGGTAGTGGTTTATTTTCCATGCCTGGTTTGGGAGGGAATATACTCAAATATTCTAAAATACACAACTCTTAGAGAAAAATGAGTGTGAGATAAGGAGCATCATGCTGCATTTATTTCTAAATGTGTGTTTTCATGTTATTCCAACTAGAAAAGAAGCAAAGATTGTAACTGCAAAAGAATTCCAATAGCTGTCTCTGTTTCCCAGAGTGAGCATACAAGCACTGGGGAGCAGTTTGCAGGATAAGAACTTGAGCCTGCTCTGGGTGATAAACACTCAGGAAAGGAAAGAGAAACCCCGCTTTTTTAAATACAGCTCTACTGATCTAAATATTTCTTCTTGTTAGATGGTGTTGGTGGTCAGACCCTAAGCATATGATTAACCTGTTAAAAAATCAAGATATTTAAGGACTATTTACTGTATGAAATCTTCTGTGAAGCAGCGCACCCTGTTGTCCTGTGGATAGTGTAATGTCATGAGAGGCGTGACTGGTAATTTTCCTTTTCTTGTCTAGTACAAGGATGCCTTTATGAAGGCAAATGCAGGCTACAAGTGGTGCCCCACAACCAACCAACCTCTGGAAACCCAGACACCCGCTGTTACAAACAGGACAAAGCGATGGGCCTTTGCTTCAGACTCAGCAAAAGATTTACCAAGCCTGAGGAAAGTGGCAAGAAGTGAAGGAACGCCGCAGCATGACGTCGGGTTGGCAGGTGAGATTTCCATCCATGTTCCTCAAATGTACCAGCCTCGTTTTGTTTGAGGGTGCAGCGATGGAGAGGAACTGCAAGGCCAGCTTTCTTTCCTGCACATGGTACTGCAGAGCAAATACCTGTCCTATCCCAAGTTAAGTTGCCGGGGTGCTGGCTAGACCTCTGCATAACAACCTAGAGTTTTCCTTAGTGCGTGATTGTTTTTGAGAGTTGAGTGTGTGGCATAGGTGGCAGATATGTGGCATATCATAAGCCACAGCCCATTGGGGGAGCAGATTTGATTGATTTTTAGTTCAGGCTTACCTGCTGCTAGAGATTTTCATTTTCTGGTCGAAAAGGAAGATGGTGACTGTGTGCATTCTTTTCCTTTTTCGTAGAGTGTTGTAGTATGTTTAGGAATTTGCTGTTCACAGAAATAATTTATGGGTGCCTATGAAACTGGAGGTGTTAACGTTCTTGTGGATGAATGTACCAGTGGAGCTGTGGAGCTAACTTTTTGTATTTGAATCAAGAGAAGCGTAATCTAATTTCACTTATAATGTGCTCAGAGGAGTAACTATTATACTCCCTAAGGTTTATAGACTTAACTGAAAGAATAAGTAGTAGGTCTTGGTCTGTCTGGCTGCTGTCTCCCACCGCTCCTGCTGGGATATCCAACTGCACAGCTTCTAAACTGCAGCATCTAAATCATAAGTCTGCCCTGCCAAATGGATTACTGTTTTGTCAATTTGTGCCTGTTTGTGGTAAATATGTGGTGTTGTATTCTTCTCCCCTCAGCTTCCTGTGATAGTTCAATTCCACTCTGATTCTTCTATCCAGTACAACCCCTTTTAAATCCCAGGCAGCATGCTGACTGATGGACTAAAAGGTAGCTGAGCAACCGTAGAAATGCCACTGACTGTCTTGCATCTTCAAGGCCGATAGGTTCCTTAAGACAGGGATTATGTGATTGCAGAATAATGCCAGGAAATCTGTTTTACTTGGTGGCAGTTGTTAGTCCTGTCTTGCTGGCTTATTATGTATTCCATTTCCTTTCGGAGTAAGATCTCTCTCTTTGGAGAGAGAGAAAGATCTTCCTTTGTTTTTCTTACGTCCCACACAGGCCATCTCTCTCCTTTATTTTTGGCATTCCAACAGTAACCACCCCGCTTTTAAGTTTCTCATGTTGGCTGTTCACTGTGTCAGGACCCTAAGGTGTGGCAGCAGCATGGGGCTGCTGAACACCTGTCATGAATGAAATGTTTTAACACGGTTATGATTTAGCAGCAATTCGGGATTTATTAATGGTAGGAGGTAAATCAAAGGTTGAACTGAATGATTAAATCAACTTAAAGATTAAAGAGATGATTCAGTAGCCCATGTTATCATTAAAATAGCGACATAATTACAGATTCAGAAATTACCAGATTCACACTAAATTACTACGAAGTATCTGAAATCAAGAGATATATATGTACATAAGTATAAAACCTAAAGTGTGCAGACAGATAGAAATACTTGGATCCAGTGAAATATAGACACCCACAGTGGTGAAGGCAGATGTGTATGTGCAAATGCAGAGATAGGTAGAGAGGTGGATGGAAGAGGCTTGCCTGTAGGTGACATTTCTCTCTCGAGTTTAGAGAAAATAAATGCACGCAATGCATTGGCATTCCTCAGCGGGCGATAGTTGAGACTTGAGGAGGATCACTCCTCTCGGCCTTCCGTCAACTTTGTCGGCAAAGTACCGCAGAGGTGGTACCTGAGGCGTCCCAGCTCAGGGGAGACTCTGGTGACAGCCCGCTGTGGTTCAGGAGAGCTCCAAAGGTCTCGCTTGCAATCGCTCTTTGTAGGGTCCAAGACAACTGACTTTTGTCAGGTACTGTCCCTTTCAGCTCAACTCGGGTGGTGAAATGTTCTGGTATTTTCCACCAGTTGTACAGCCCCTGAGCTTGGTAGATTGTGGGGTTCTTTATGACCCTGTTTGGGCCACAACACAGGTACAGCTGTACCAGGTCAAGTGATGGAGGAAGCAGGAGCCAGGTACATTAAGGGGGTGCCTTAATGCTCTGCTCCACTGCCTTTTGCCATCCACACCCGACTCATCCCAGGTTGGTGTGTGGCCCAGAAGAGTGGGCCGAATCGCACTGAGCACCAAGCGGGCCAGGCAGGGGAAGGGTTGCACCACCATGATCCGCCCCATGCCTAAAATCAATTTATCTCATCCATAGAGTGGCAGTGTGGTTGCTTCTTGCTTCTGTGTCAATAAACAGAAAATACTGTAATCCAATTATAATTTGAGGGGAATTTTGCATTTGGTTAGCTTCTATTAATTAATTAAGTTTCATGAAATATGGTTCCATTGTGATTCAGTCCTAACACAGTACTTGGGTATATATTGTAGACCGAAGTATTGTGTATGCTGAGGACAAAGGTGACAGTCTTATGGCTTTCTTGTGATATGTGAAGTTGACTGATTGCTACCATGACTGAAACTCTTTTTTGAACTCTGAGGCATTTTCCCAAATCAAGTTACAATCTCAGTGGGTAGGGTTCCTCCTTCTATTTCTCTAATAATAGCTGCAACTATAGGTTGTGTCCACAGTTGCGCTTGGATACAACTCAGGGCAAGAGCGGTATCACCTTGGGTTGCTCCGAGGGCTTTTACCATTAATTGACGATTTTTTTCTGCAGTTGGTTCCCAGTGAGGTCAGATGTCTGATAGGAGCCATTGGCTTGCTCCGAAGGCTGATAAAGAGGACTTTAGTGGGTGCTCCATTTTGGTTAGGTCATCTGTAGTAGCAGTTAGTTTGTGCATTAGAAGTTCAGTGCCTCTGCTGTTCAGCACTCTGAATCCCGTTCCCAGTGACCCAGAGGTGTCCCGTCGCATGTGTCAGGATCGTTTCAGAGATCATCCATGTAGCCACACTAGCCAGCCCGTGTGAGCAACTGCTGAAAAGGCAGAACAGTCTGATTGAATTGCTGACATACAAACATGCAGCGCTAGCTTGGCTCTTCTTAGAGACTGACTAGGGTTAAAGAAAACCGAGGAGTGTGAGAAGACATTGTTTATGGAGGCAGTTGTAGTCTTTCTAAATAACTCGTAGGCTAGTTAAAATTGCACATAGGTCAATGTGTATCTTCTGTTCGGAAGTAAACTTTTTCTTGTCTACCCACAGAATCTTTCCCCTTCAGCAGCAGCAAATGTTGGTGGCAAAATATTTACTGGTTCTTACAGTAAACCACAGTATCTGGTTCTTACAGGCTTGGAGTACACACTAAAGGTAGAACTTTCGTTGTCTGGTGTTGTGGGTTAGGCTGAACCCCCACACACAGCCGGTCACTCCCCCTCCCCCACCCCCAGGAATGAGGGAGAGAATTAAAGGATAAACGAGAAATCTGTGGGTTGAGATAAGAACAATTTAATACAGATGATTTAATACACAGTGCAGATGCTCACCACCCCCTCGTATGAGAAGCCTGTCTCGTCCCGAAGCTGCAATCCTGGATGAACGCGAGGCCTTGAAATAGAGAGGGGCAGAGAGAGAAAGATAGTACTCCAAGAGTGGGAGTACTGGGAGAGAGAGAAAAAGAAAGAAAAACAATAGAGCAACAGCGCAGCAAGCACAAAAGAGCAAAAGCGGCAAAAGAGCCAAAGCGCAAAAGCCCTTCTTTCCGGCTGACCCTCACTTTTATACTGGGCATGACGCTGCATGATATGGAATACTAATTGGCCAGTTTGACCCTCAATCTTAAGTTCCACCACAAATCACAAGGGGAATCGTGTCCCCCTTGTCCCAACTATGCTCCCCCCTTATCCTGCCGTGCTTCTGCACTCTGGCACACTGAAAAGTCCTTGGAGTTTCACTTTCAACCACAAACATCAGCTTGCTATCAGCATTCTTCTCAGAGCAAGCCTCTGAGTAAAACCAAAACACGGAGCTCTTCTAGCTGCTAAAAAGAAGAGCTAACCCGGTCCCAGCTAAAACCAGGACATCTGGTCATAGTTCTAGTGTTTGAAAGTGATGTCCAACAAAGACAGAAGAAATGGAATCTCTTTGCAGGTGCTGACGTAGATGCTGTTTGTGTTGCTTCTAGACTCTAAGAGTGAGTAAGCTCTCTCTTTGATAGATTGTGCAACTTCTTCAAGAAGAATATTCATGTTAAAGACTCATATAGGTAGTGAATGTCTTACAAGCCAAAATGAAAAAGAGATTATTTGTGAGCACCTTCTAAAATACTGTTTTATGCAACGTGAAACTGTTGAATTCGAGCTCTTGGTTCTTTTCCCCAATGACTGTAAATCCCAGAAGAATCTGTGGTACACTTCTCCCCTACCCATGGTTTGGAATGTCAGCTGTATCAAGAAGCAAGGTTGTCCCTGGGAGCCTTGCTTTAATCTTAGATATAGTAAAGGGCTTGGAAATTAATTGCATGTAGGAAAAGGAAGGGGCAGCCTGAAAACTAAGGAAGTGGAATGTGATGCGGAAAGGCTTCTGTCAGTACCTTTGCCATGGAGTTCCTCTGGAGGTACTTTAGGACATTCATGATGACCGGAGAGCAGTGCAGCTTTGAGCAACTAACGTCCCGTTCCGTTCTTTAAGCAGTCTGCTCTCTGCCCGTTCAAGTATTTCCGGTCATGTTTGCACAGACTATATCATTCCATTGTTAACATTCTATGGGAATTCATTAACAATCCCGTACTTTCTGGTGACTAATGAGCAGCATTCATGGGCTCTTTTGATAGAAAGATGCTACCTAGCTGTAACTCGTTGCATAGCTAGGGGCTTTGGCTCCAGATATACTACGTTCTTCCTGAATATGTTGTGACTTCCCCCAGAAAACACCGCGAAATATTTCTTTTCCGTCTCCCTCACTCAAAGTGATGAGGAAATTCCAATGTCCTTTCAAGCTTGGATCATAAATTATTTGATTTTTTTTTTTAATTTCCCTTTTGTAAGAAATGTCTTGGAGAACGACTAAAGCTTCTGAAGTGCTTTTCACTCGCCTTCTTCCCCCAGCAGAAGGGCTAATGTCGTAGCATCGTTTTGTGAACTGACTTTGTGTGTGAGTTCTGTTACCATCAGTGCTAGACTTTGAAAAGCATCGCAGCCTTATCTTAACCTGGTTCCTGTTTGTAGGGTCTCTTTGGGGTCACCCAGCCCTCACAGTCTGGAGGCCTTTTCGGAGCAGCTGCCAGTACAAATGCCTGGACCGGATATGGGAGTGGAACTGGTGTTTTTGGACAAACGAACCCAGGATTTGGTGTTGACAACTCGGTATGTCTGTAGCTTAATAAAAAATGACAAATAACTTTAAAAAATGAAAACAAAGCCAAATGGCTTAGAGTCCTGTTCCTGGGTGTTGACCTTCATGGAAGGAACATTATCTGAAGAGTTTTAGATGCCTGAGATGCAAAACCAGTGTGGTTTTGTGTAAACTGACGAACACAATATGAGCATGTGTACTAGAACTAGTGTTGCAGAATTGTTATTTTTTTTTAACAAGTAATATCTTGAGTGAAAAAAGACTGAACATCTCAGTGCCTGCGTCTTGCTCGGGATGCCTCAGGGTAGTGTTGAAAACACAGACGTTTAAGCTGTGATGATAAGTGAAGATGAACTTGCTTCTTGATATTCAGTCATTTTGGTTGTAATGGAGTGAAAAAATCACGGAAGCATAGGATCGTTTGGGTCGGAACAGATCCTTAAGGCCGTGGAGTTCAGCTGTAGCCCTTGTTTCCAGAGGGTGCTTGCCGCACACTAGCGCGTGTGGCTTGCGAATAACCCACCCCTGTTGGGAGTCTGGGTGGTGTGGGCCAAGTCGTGCTCGGCGTTGGTTCTGCTTCCTCGCCTGCAGCGAAACACTGCTGCAGTTCTTTCGATGTCAGTCCGTCAGGTTTCCAAGTTCTTGTTTTCTTCCTTTCAGACCCTGTTTGGGAACCAGCCCGCGGGATTCGGAACCGCCACGTTCGGCACAAGCACTGGCGGCGGACTCTTTGGTAAGAAACCAACCCTGACCTTAGGAACCAATGCAAACACTTCT
Organism: Tauraco erythrolophus; assembly: GCF_009769465.1. NCBI lineage: Eukaryota > Metazoa > Chordata > Aves > Musophagiformes > Musophagidae > Tauraco > Tauraco erythrolophus. The sequence continues at coordinate 41,713 of NW_028238630.1, read as the reverse complement.
GATTTTGGTACATACAAAAACAGGGGGTTTCAGTCACTTGAAACTGTACTGCGTGTACCACACACCTGGCTGCGGAATATCGCATGCTGAATGGTTGTGAACGTTCCAACTCTCAGGTAAGCCATGCTTGTGATGCGTGTTGCTGCAGGGAAACATCTTGGCTGCTGTTTTATGTGCAGTGAAGTGCACGTAGAAGAAAAAAGTGAAAAGTGATTACAGAAACATTGTCCGAGTGTGCAGGGATGGGTTTAGGAAAGCCAGAGCCCAACTGGAACTGAATCTGGCCAGGGATGTTAAAGGCAACAAGGAGGGCTTCTATGAGTGTACAGGTGACAAAAGGAATAGTAGGGGTGGCTGATGGGCCTGAGGGTCCTGCGGCCATCCAGGTGGACCTGGGTGGGTTGGAGAGACGGACTATCAGGAGCCTCATGAAATTCGACAAGGAGAAGGGCAAAGTCCTGCCCCTGGGGAAGAACAAGCCCAGGCACCAGCACGGACTGGGGCCACCCGGCTAGGGGAGTCCTGGTGAACATCAAGCTGACCAGAAAGCAACAGTGTGCCCTTGTGGCAAAGGCAGCCAACGGTGTCCTGGGCTGTGCTAGGAGGAGAGAAGTGGTCCTTCCCCTCTTTTTAGCACTAGTAAGGCCCCACCTGGAGTGCTGTGTCCTGTGCTGGGCTCCCCAGTATGAGACACATGTTGATACTGGAGAGAGTCCAGTGAATGCCCAGATTCAGTCTGGTTTTCTTGGCATTAGAATTAAGCTGCTGTAGGTTGCTCAAACACTTCATAGTGTGAACACTTGCAGTGTTTTATTGGGGATTAAAATTAGATGCTAGAAGATGAAGAGACAAAATGAAGAGTCCGTTATTGTGGAAAGGACTCTGGACCTGCAAGTTTGATTGCTGTGGCAAGAATATCAAAACAGCATCACAGATTTTTTATTTTTCCTTAAAAGATGTTTCAGAAGTCAAATGTATTAGTTACAGGTTTTGGCAGGCCAGGCTCATTCTACTGATGTGTAGCTTTCCATGCCCTCACCTTTTCAGTGATAAAATCTTACTGAATGTGTTTGCAAATTGTAATGAAGGCATAGAATCTGATGTCTTGCTTCCAACTGCTGCAGAAATGGAGACTGAAGAGCAGGGGAAAAGAATGCTGAAGTCTATATAGAAATTCAAATTCCTATGAGGAGACCTCCTGATTGGAAGGATGTCTTTCCTACCTAACTTGGTTCTATTAGGAAAACTGTCAAAATAAAAACTTATGTTCTTTTTATGACACCGACAGATCCAAATGCATTGGCTGTTCAGCAGCAGCTCAACAGCTTGATTTACGCACCCTATGGAGATTCTCCGCTCTTTAGAAACCCCATGCCGGACCCGAAGAAGAAGGAAGAGGTAAGTGCACATAAATGTTACACTCATTTTGTGGGTAAGATTTAAAATTACTTTAATTTATGTTTTGTGCTCACTGTCTTTGCTTATGTAGGGAGTGAGCAGCAAAATAACTTGCCATCTGTATACTCGTACTGGTGCAGTGGCTTTTTATGCTCTCCAGGATGCAAACTGCTTATCCTGTGGCTTTTACTCCTTTTGACAACATCAGAGCCTTGGCTTTGGAGTTCTTGTTCTGCTCGCTGCTGCTAGTTGAGGATAAAAATGGATAATTGCCCATGCTTGCAGTATTTTTAGTGCTTAGCTTGAGCTTTGCTTATGGCATCTCATGACAGTCTCTGACAAAGCATGCCCTGTTGATTTGTTTTAAAAGACAAGAAAAGAAATACTTTTCAGACTTTTTAAGTGTTAAGGAAGGTTCTAAATGTCTGCTGCCCCTGGGCAAATCCCAGGGGCTAGAGATGACTCCAGCCCAGCTGGAGTAATTACAGCCCAGCTGGAGTAATTACAGCCCAGCTGCTGGAGCCCAGCACAGCATGCCCAGAGACCCAGGCAGTCTCCTGCTCGGGCTGATGGAGGTGGCTGTTGCCCTCCCATTTGCAGGCACAATCACTTGTGAAGTTGAGCGTGTGTCCCGGACGCACAGGCACGGAGTGCACTGGCACAGCTGGCTGCACAGGCACAGGTAAGGCAGCCCTTCAGCAGCACCACGTGGAGCACTGCCAGGGTTCCCATAAAACAAGCGTATCGGCCACGTCCCCTTCCTCCTCTGTGGCTGATATGAGTGGAAGTTCTCTAATGAAAGCACACATGGTCACACTTCCTAGAGTCACCTGCACATTCATGGATCCCTCGAGCATTAGCAGGGCCCTCTGTTAGTTAAGACTAAAGTAAGGAAAAAAAAAAAAGAGCATGAAAACCAGCAAATGAACAAAAGATCAGAACAAAGGGATACCTTGACTTTTTTGAGTGTGATTGGCATAGATGTACAGTGGTCTTCAGACTGGAGGCAGTGAACCCCAGCCTGGTCACTGATGTGCTCGTCAAGTGACCCTGTAGTGAAGAAGAACCTGCACCTGTGGGCCAGACTTTCTGTGCAGGGTTCTGCACCTCTGCTGGAAAAGCCGTTTTGTAAAACAGACAATACTGTGGTTTATTGGATGTGGATTTTGAAACTTTCAATGGCTTGTGCTTTTTACACTTCCTCTAAACCAAAGCCTTGAATGGAATTCCCCAAAGAGTTTTAGGATCTCAGCTACTGCAGTGCTCTTCCAGAAGACCTGATATGTCTTGAGTGTGGGAGCAGGTCTTATACAGCTGGTTTCTGGTCCCTGGAGCCTGTGGCTGAAGCATGAAATGTATATTGATGCAGTGGACAGATCTAATTTCTCTTTGGTGGTGGGGATTTTTTTTAGGAGGAGCATCAAAAAGTTGTATTTGGAGACTCAGAAGAGTACCAAAGTGTTCATGCGTGTCAGTCGTGAGGATGAAGACCTGGCTCCTCCATCAGAGTATCCAGATATCGGTATGTTGATTCATCATGCAGATGTTTATACTTACAAGAAATGCAGACTGGTTATGCCAGTCTCTAAATTATTACTCACAGAAGATTCTTTTCAGGGATGTTGTCTCAGCTGTTTGTGGGAATCAAGTTGAGCTGTTGTGAGATTCCTTTCCTCTTAAACCAGCCGCCTGTTCTTCCTGTGTGGTTGCAAATTGATTCATTCCATCCCAAATCAGGAGTTCAAAGAGGAATGACTTCTCGTCTGGATATGTCTCTCTGTGTTCTTTGTAGCAAAACCAGGCCATTTTTCGAGGGAAGGGATAAACCTGACCTGAGGTGAGAAGAACCCCTCCTTCTGTTTCATCGTCAGTTATGTTTGAATTGCAAGGAAGCTCCTCTGATCCAAACGTCTCATGGCAGTGATGTATTTTCTGCATATTAAGAGGAGGAATCTCTAAGGCTTTCTCTTCCTCCCAAAAGGCAGAGTTCCTACCTCCTCTAAAAATCCGTGGCCATATTTCAGATGAACTCTGGGTTTGGCTTGGTTTTCTTTTTATCGGAGGCTGGAAAACCTCCTGACCAGCTCAAAATTTGGATATTCTTGAAGCTACCAGAAGAACTGATTTTGGGAGTGGGGAACCTTGTTTCCGATCACCTCAGTCCCAACCTGGGCAGTTCCTAAAGGGGCAGAGGCATTTGTGAGCTGTGTTGCCAGCAGCCAGGTCCAACAGGCAGCTCTCTGAAGCTGCTGTTCTCAAGTTGGATTTGGTCATGGTTGTGCAAATCTTAATCATCCCGTTCTTGTATAACAGTTTGTATTTGGGGCACAAACATCTGTAAGAGCCTGGTTCACAGCTGATTGAATCCTTTGGATGGGAAGTGACCTTGACAGGGGTCTCTTCTGTTCTTTCAGTCTTGGAAGGCTGGTATTGCATCCTGCCTTGCAAGGCTTTTCTCCAGACTGAGCAACCCATTTCTGTCAAGCTCTTCTCAGAGGGCATGTGCTTTAGTCCCCTGACGATTGTGGTACTCCTCTCCCAGTCTTATCACTGTCTTTCTTTTAGCAGGAGCCCCACATCAGATGCAAAATAGCTGTCTAACAGGGGAAGAGTGAAGGGGAATAATTCTTTCCTCAGCTTTCCTCAGCCTTCTGACTCTGCAGTTTGTGTGGTGGTCCTGTTTGCTGTTTGATAAAAGATACCAGAATGTTCCTGTTGGTCTAAATCCCTTAGAACTAAATAATTCTGCTTTATTCTTCGTTGCTTCAGGTTCTTCTTGTCAGCACTTCCCAATGAAAAGCATAACCAAGATGATGAGCAAGAGGAGGAGCTTGATCCTCGTCCCCAAGTGCCAAAATCTTCCCCGAAGCCCATCGCCAAGTCGTTCCCCGGACCCCTAAGAGCAGCACTGTGCATAAACAGCAGAAAAGTGTGAATGAGACCGTTGTTGTTTGATTTGGTTGGGTTTTGGCCTCCCCGTGTGCCGAAGGCTGCGTTTATCCCCGCCAGTGTCTGCCTCCCACCTCCGCATCGGGGTCCGGTTTGGTTTTGGTGGCGGAGGCGGCGTGGGAACGTGTGCGGTACGGAGAGGGGGGAGGGGATGGGAGGTGCATGCAGTCCTGTGGTGTAATGGTGAGCGCTCTGGGTTCTGAATCCAGACATCCGAGTTCAAATCTCGGTGGGACTTTGTGGTTTTGGGACACCCCTGTGCCCAGTCACCCTTTTGCACCCCCCCCCATTTTCCCCCCCAAGACTTGCAGGGGGTCCCCTCTCTGCATCCCACCCAGTTTAGGGACCACAGGAGACACTCTGACACCCCACTAGGGATCACGTGTGGCACCCCATCAGGGACCACGTATGATGTCCCACACGTGACATCCCTTTTGAGATGACATGTGACATCCCACTAGGGACCATGCGTGACATTCCATGTTTGACAGCCTGGCAGGGACCTCACGTCACCCTCCCCCCGACTACTTTGGTGGCTACACGTTGTCGCAACGAGAAGGCTTCAGGCTACAGCTCCAACGCAGGCCGATGCACCTCCAGCACTCAGGAGGGAAGTGCCCTGCTTCTAGGAGGAAACACTCTCCCTTCTAGGAGGAAATACCCCACCTTAATTAATTACAAATCACATGGTTTGCCAGATGGGTCAAGGCTATTGGTCGCTTGACCATCCACCTCCCAGAGTGACTGGCTGAATGCTACAGCACCTGTTTCAAAACCACTTTCCCAGTGTAACAAGCTACAGGTGTTTCTCAGCTGGCCTGCATGGGGAAAGAACTTCCACAGGATGCTGCAGCAGCCGGAAGATTTCTCCACAGCATGTGACATCTCACATGTGACACCCTATCAGGGACCGCATGTGATGTCCCACGTGTGACAACCCTTCTGAGATGACATGTGACATCCCACACATGACATTCCACCAGGGACCACGTGTGACATTCTGTGTTTGACACCACATTAGGGACCTCGTGTCACCCCCTCACACACTTCTTTGGGGGCTGCATGTGACATCCCATGTGTGACACCCCATCAGGGACCACATATGATGTCCCATGTGTGACATCCCACATGTGACACCACACAAGGGAACACATGTGACGTCCCGCATTTGATGTCCCATGGTGGACCGGTGTGACACCCCATTGGGGACCACGTGTGACACCCCATCAGGGACAGCGTGTGGCACCCATCACGGTCCCTCTGTGGCACCCAAAGGGTGTCACCCAGCGCGTCCCATAGTGCCCGATGCTCCGTATGTGACACCCCACCAGGGACCACCTACCAAGGACCATCTTGACCTTCTTCCCCTTAAATAATCTCCTTGGGACATCTCCAGGGTGGTGGGTCCATCCTGCGACCCCCAACCTCGCCCCAGGCCAACATCTCCTCAACCATGACAACCAATGACCTCAAAACTGCAAAACTTTCTGGAGCAAAGGGTGACGCCTGGCATGTTTCACTCCGACTATTTTTCTTCCTTTTTTTTTTTTTTTTTTTAATGTAATGAGCGGAAAGTTTAATTATCACGGCAAGAAGCAGCTTGTCGGGTGCTCATGCCCATGTTGGGGATTTCATCGGCAAACTTTTGCTGTTTTATTTCCTGCTGGCAACGAGGGGGAAAAAAAAAAAACAAACTGCAAAACCTGTTTGCGCGACCGTTTGCGCGGGAGAAGGGACGTGGGGTGGGCAAAACTCTTCGGTGTTGGACTGGTCCTGCTTGGAAAGGGCTGGAGATGTGGCTGGTTTCCAAGAAAATGGTGGTGGGAGCAAGTTTTGGTGGGTGGGTTTTCCACATGGGAGAAACAGTAAACACCAGACAGGCTGATTTCCCTGGAAATACTGGAGATGTTTGGGGTCAGATGGAGATGTTTTAAGGTCAGATGGAGATGTTTTAAGGTCGGTTAGAGATGTTTGGGGTCAGATGGAGATGCTGGGGATGTTTGGGGTCAGCTGAAGATGTTTGGGGTCAGCTAGAGGTGTTGGAGATGTTTGGTATTGGCAGGAGATATTTTGGGTTCAGCTGGAGATGCTGGAGATGTTTTAGGGTCAGTTGGAGATGTTCAGGTATAGATGAAGATGTCTGGGGTCACCTGGAGATGTTGGAGGTATTTGGGGTCAGATGGAGATGCTGGAGATGTTTGGGGTCAGCTGGAGATGTATGGGGTCAGTTGGGACATTTGGGGTCAGATAGAGACATGGAAGGGCTGGATGAAGATGCTGGAGTTGGACAGAGACATTGGAGTTGGTTGGAGACGGGAGGGAGCTGCCACCCACGGAGGCCCCAGGCCTGCGTTCTCCAGCGAGTGAATGAGCAAGTTCTGCTCACAGAGGTGCCTCTGTGTAGACCCCAAAACATAACCCAAAGGCAAGGGTGGGGGGAATGAATGGATGGATGGATGGATGGATGGATGGATGGATGGATGGATGGATGGACAGATGGCCAGTAATCTTCATGGAGAGGTAGCAGATGGGCGGATGGATGATTAGACATGGTAGCTAGAGGTGGGCAGGTGGACAGATGGGTGCTAGCCAACCAAACAGATGGACAGCCAGATGCCAGCTACACTGACGGACACCTAATGTTTCCACACCGATGCCGGTGAAGCCCAGCTGTGTGGCCAGATGGCGACCGTCTGTCATCGGTGAGCAGCCAGAAGGAGCGGAACGGCAGCAGGATGGATGGATGGATGGACGGACAGATGGACAGACGGACGGACGAGCATCCTTCTTCTGCTGGCTGGAGGGCCAGAGGCAGGAGGGCCCAGCTGGCTGGCGCGGTAATCGATGTGTGTTGCCTCTGCGGTGCTGCTTCACATGCGGGGGCAGGGCCCGACCGTGGGGAAAAATAAAAAAAATAGAAAAGAAAACAAAGCACTGTAATCCCGGCAATGCCGGCAAACACGGCAAAGCTGGGCCAAGGTGCGCTTGGGGCAGACCTTGGCCAACAGCACCCGGCAGGTCGCCGCCGAGGACCGGCACCCCGTGCTGTGACCATGGCAGTGGTGGGGACCATCACAGCAGCAGCGGCGGTGGACTTGGTCTTGCTGGCGGTGCTGACGGTGACTGCTTGCCTGGTCCCCTTCTTCTGGGTTGACCAGATGGCCTTCGCCTGTCTGGCGTGGGCGTCGGCACAACACCCGTGCCGCTTCAACCACCGACCGGCCAGCACCCTCCCTGATGTCTTCTGAGCCCACGCTCACCGCTGGCCACGCCAACCGTTTCCAAGATGAGCTTTACACCTACAAGGACATGGAACAGCGGAGTAACCGGGCCACCCAGTTGCTTTCCCGGTATTTGGATCTACGACCGGCACAAACCGTCTCCATCTTCCTCCCCAACAAACCCGCTTACGTCTGGACGTGGTTGGCCTTGGCCAAACTGGGCTGCCCCATGGCGTGTCTCAGCTCCAACGCGTGTGGCCGGGGTTGGGGTGGAGGAATTTGGGGTGCAGAGATGACCCAGGCGGGCGAGGAGTTCCCTGTGCTGGTTGGGGGTTCCGCTGTAGGTGTGTGGTGCACACACGTGTGCAGGATTGCTGGGACAGGGGAAAGGGAGGAGGTGGTGTTGGTGCGTGTTGATGTGAATGGGTCGGCACGGGTGTCAGCGGCAGCACGGGTGGGTGCAGGCATGTCAGTGCCTGTGTGCATGTCTGCACGCGTGTCAGTGCCTGTGTGTGTGTCTGCACGTGTCAGTGCCTGTGCACGTGTCTGCGCACGTGTCAGTGCCTCTGCACGTGTCTGCACACATGTCAGTGCCTTTGCATGAATCTGCATGTGTCAGTGCCTGTGCGCGTGTCTGCACGCGTGTCAGTGCCTGTGCATGTGTCTGCACACGTCAGTGCCTTTGCATGAATCTGCACACGTGTCAGTGCCTGTGCGTGTGTTTGCACGTGTGACAGTGCCTGTGCATGGATTCGTGTGTGTGTCAATGTCTGTGCATGTGCCTGCACGTGTCAGTGTCTGTACCTGGATTTACATTGGTGTCAGTGTCTGTGCATGTGTCTGCACATGTTGCAGTGTCTATACATGAATTTGCACATGTCTGAGTGCCTGCACATGTGTCTGCATGTGTATTAGTGCCCGTGCATGGATTTACATGGGTGTCAGTGTCTGTGCATGTGTCTGCATGCACGTCAGTGCCCGTGCATGTTGGTGAGCATACATGCATTTCCATGTGTTTTCGTTTCTATGTGTGCATTTGCCGATGCATCAGTGTCTATGCATGCTTCCACATGCATCCCAGTGCCCACACATGTCTCTGCACACATGTCTGCGGCACTGACAACACGCATACATATGCACAGGTATCGACGTGTGCAAATCCATGCACGGGCACTGACACTTGTGCAACACATATACAGGCACTGACATGCATGCAAATCCATGCAGAGGCACTGACACGTGTGCAGAGCTATGCACAAACACTGGCACGCTTACAGCCACACACACTGACACACGTGCAGAGCCATGCACACACACTGACACACTTGCAACCACACGCACACACACTGACACATGTGCAGAGCCATGCACATGCACTGACATGCGTGCAGCCATGCGCACAGACACTGACACTTGTGCAGAGCCATGCATGCACACTGACACACGTGCAGCCACACGCACATACTGATACACATGCAGAGCCATGCACAGACACTGACACACGTGCAGCCACATGCACACACGCTGACATGCATGCAGAGACATGCACACACACTGACACGTGTGTATCCATGCACAAGCATTTTGCCATGAGCGTGCGAGAGGTCGGTGACGTTGGGGCTGTATTCCCCCCCCCCCGCTGTGGTCACGGCTGCCCGTGCAGCCCCTTTCACACGTGTGTGATCCCCCCCAACCCCCAGTGCATGTGTTGGCGTGTGCCGGCCATGCCTAATACCTGAAAAGGAAACTGAACTTTCCCAGACTCGTTTTGGAGTTTTAGAAAGCGCCATTCTTTATCGCAGCGCTGGGTGCACAGGGGATTTCTCCTCCGAGCCAGCCCACCCGGCTTCTGGGCAGAAAACTAATTACACGCTACGGTCACGCATAATTCGTAACATATTTACATATTCTTAAACAATTGGTTCATTTTCTCTCGTTTTTCATGTAAATTACTTCGCATGCTCAGTTTTCCTCCTCTGCCCCTTTCTTTTGGGTCTGGGGTGTAATTAGGGCAGGTGGTCCGTGAGTCGGTGGTCGCCATCTCCCCCTGCTGGAATTACCTTTTCCACCAAGTCACTGCATGTTCACAGTTCAGAAAAACATGAGAACAAAGTTTATGCAGTTTCTGGGATGTTCCCTCCAAGGGCAGACAGTTCTGGATAAAGAGTCTCTGTTTTAATCACTGCTGACAGCTTCCAGGATGGACGTCTTGTTAGTTTCTTTAGGTGTGTGAGCATCACCTACTGCCCACTGAACCCTTCATGAAACTGTTACACAAAACTTTAACCCCTTGATTGTTGGGTAACATGCCAAGGTCGCTGGTTAATCATCACCAGCCTCAAGGACCTTTTTATTTTTCATGGATTTAGGGAAGGAGAGAGAAAATAACCACAATATCAGGGCGGGAGGCGGCTGCACCCGCCGGGACAGGGGGCGGGGGGGGGTCAGGGTGCCCCTTGGGATGCACCCACTGGATCGGGCAACCCTTGGGCAGTGCTCTGGGTTGCTCTCTGGGGAAATTGGGGAGCCCTTTTGGGGGGATTTGAAGCCCATCAGGGGTCTTTGGGGTGCATGTTTGGGACGGCCATGGGTGTCTGTTGGGTTGAGGTGGCCATTTGGGATGCATTGCGTGCCCGTCTGGGGTCTCAGGGGCACCCACCACTCATACCTGGGATGCCTACCTGATCAGGGTGCCCACTTGGGGTGCTTTGAAGCCCATCTGGGATCCTTGGGGCACCCATCCATGATGGGGTTGTCCAGCTGACCAGGATGCCCATTTGGGATGAGTTGGGTGCCCACCTGGGATCCTTAGGGCACCCATCCATGATACCCAGGGTGCCCATCTGATTGAGGTGGCCATTTGAGGAACATTGAGTGCCCATCTGGGATCCTTGGGGCACCCATCCCTCATGCCTGTGGTGCCCAGCTGACCAGGGTGGCCATTTGGGGTGTGTTGGGTGCCCATCTGGGATCTTTGGGGCACCCATCCATAATCAGGTGCCCACCTGCCTGAGGTGCCCATTTGAGGTCCATGGGGCACCCATCCTTGATGCTTTGGCTTCCCCACTTGAGTGCTCATCCATCTGGGGACCCCCCACTGGGACCGTGTGCCCCTTTTCTCCTGCCCCACAGATCTCCAGGCTGCCATGGAGGAGGTGCTGCTGGCCCTTCAGCGCGACTCTTCTACCTGAGCTCCACGTCGCCCACACCGGGTGCTGAGGCCCTGCTGCCCACCATCGAGGCGGCCTCCGATGAGCCTCTTCGCTCCCACTGCCGTGCTGGTGTCACCGCCAACTCCAAGGCCAGGTACATCTACACCTCCAGCACCAGCGGTGAGGTTGTGAGGACAGGAAGCCCAAAGGCAGGAGGGTCTGCTCCTTGGAGAAGGACAACTGGGAGGATTTGGGTGCAAGGGGTGAGGACTCAAAGGAGGTGGTCCACCGTGGGTTGGGTGGGCAAGGTGGCACGGGTGAAGTCAGGGAGGTCAGAGGGGTCTCGTGGAGACCTTTTTCCAACCCTGACCATCGTGGATCCACGTCGGCCAGGTTCCTCCTGGCCGCATCCATGCAAGGGTTGAGGTTTTTTAAAAATTCCTTTAGAGTGAGAATTGGGAACTACAGGTCTGAGAAAGCCTGGCTTCTAGATAAACCCTATATGATAGAAACTATCCTGAATCTTACAATTAGTGTGGCTACATACAGCACTGTGGAAAAGTCACAAACACAGTAGTTCTCTTTGGAATTCAATGAGGACAGATGTTCTTGGTGTTGCTGTCAGTGTTTCAACAAAATCACCAAAAGCTCTAATAGAAATGGAGCTGTTACAGAGTAAGAGCAACTACCATTTCATCAAAGAGTAACTGACTAAGAGAAAAAGAAAAGGGATATCTAGGAAAGAACAAAACGGCAGAATTTGGGATATTTTGGTCTAAAACGAACTAGTTGAGCTGACTAGAAAAGAGCTGGCTTTGAATTTTTTTTTGACAAATTCAATGACTTGTCATAGAGCAGAGTTCTTTTGGGTTTGCTTCCAGCCTATGTGGCTTCCCCAGCTTTCCCAAATAGACAAGTTGCCTGTCCGACTCTCCGGTGTTCCACAGAGGTCACGTACGTGGTCCAGACCGTCACCTCTGTTCTGCCTCCTGATCAGTGGCCTAAAGCTGCTGCCAGGTCCCTGCCAAACTGTAGCAACTCCACACCTTCAGCACAGACCTCGCAAGCCTGTTATCCAACAGGTAGGGAAAATATCTCTGCACTTGCTTTTCAAAAGATATTTAAAAGTCATACTTGTAAACATTTTTCTACAATGCTCTGTCATGTGTATATCTCAAGTGAGAATTAGGTGTAAAGCCTAAAAAGAAGAAAGACCTTGAAAGCGAAAAGATTTTCTGTTTGCTATTCCTGTCCTTACTCCAGATTTTAGAATCGTAGAATCATAGAATGGTTAGGGCTGGAAGGGACCTTCAAAGGTCATCTAGTCCAACCCCCCTGCAAGGAACAGGGATATCTCCAACTAGATCAGGTTGCTCAGGGCCTCGTCCAACCTGGCCTTGAACGTCTCCAGGGATGGAGCATCCACCACCTCTCTGGGCAACCTGTTCCAGTGTTCTACAACTCTCATGGTAAAAAATTTTTTCCTAATATCCAATCTGAATCTACCTCCCTCTATTTTAAAACCATTACCCCTTGTCCTATCGCAACAGGTCCTCCTGAACAGCCTCTCCCCATCTTTCTTGTAGGCCCCCTTGAGGTACTGGAAGACCGCTATAAGGTCACCCCAGAGCCTCCTCTTCTCCAGGCTGAACAGCCCCAACTCTTTCAGCCTGTCCTCATAGGAAAGGTGCTCCAGCCCTCTTATCATCTTCGTGGCCCTCCTCTGGACCCTCTCCAACTGGTCCATGTCCTTCTTATGTTGGGGGCTCCAGAACTGGACACAATACTCCAGGTGAGGTCTCACGAGGGCAGAGTAGAGGGGGAGAATCACCTCCCTCGACCTGCTGGCCACGCTCCTCTTGATGCAGCCCAGGATGCAGTTGGCCTTCTGGGCCGCAAGAACACATTGCCGGCTCATATTGAGCTTCTCGTCCACCAGTACTCCCAAGTCCTTCTCCTCAGGGCTGCTCTCGATCCATTCACCACCCAGTCTGTATTTGTGCCTGGGATTGCCACGACCCAGATGTAGGACCTTGCATTTGGCCTGGTTGAACTTCATGAGGTTGACACGGGCCCACCTCTCCAGCCTGTCAAGGTCCCTCTGGATGGCATCCCTCCCTTCCAGCGTGCAACGGCACCACACAGCTTGATGTCATCGGCGAACTTGCTGAGGGTGCACTCCATGCCACTGTTCACGTCACTGACAAAGATGTTGAAGAGGGCCGGGCCCAACACGGACCCCCTGAGGGACGCCACTCGTGACCGGTCTCCACTTGGACACCGAGCCGTTGACCACCACTCTCTGAGTGTGGCCATTGAGCCAACTCCTTATCCACCGAGTGGTCCATCCATCAAACCTATGCCTCTCTAGTTTAGAGAGAAGAATGTCGTGCGGGACAGTGTCAAAAGCTTTGCACAAGTCCAGGTAGATGATATCCGTTGGTCGACCCTTGTCCACCGATGCTGTCACCCCATCATAAAAGGCCACCAAGTTGGTCAGGCACGATCTGCCTTTGGTGAAGCCATGCTGGCTGTCACCCACCACCTCCTTGCTCTCCATGTGCCTTAGCATGGTTCCCAGGAGAATCTGCTCCATGACCTTGCCAGGCACAGAGGTGAGGCTGACCGGCCTGTAGTTGCCCGGGTCCTCCTTTTTCCCCTTTTTAAAAATGGGGGTTATGTTCCCTCTCTTCCAGTCATCGGGGACCTCGCCAGACCGCCATGACTTCTCAAATACAATGGCCAGTGGCTTGGCAACTTCATCTGCCAGTTCCTTCAGGACCCGCGGATGGATCTCATCAGGTCCCATGGACTTGTGCACCTTCAAGTTCCTCAGATGTTCCCGAACCTGCTCTTCAAGTACAGTGGGCAGTGGTTCATCCCCACAGTCCCTGCTAGTTCTTTCCACAGCTTGGGTGGTAAGACAAGAGGCTTTATCAGTGAAGACTGAGGCAAAAAAGTCATTGAGTAACTCAGCCTTCTCTATGTCCCAGGTAACCAGAGCACCAGTATCCTTCCGGAGGGGGCCTACATTCTCCTTGGACTTCCTTTTGTCCCCTACATACCTATAGAAGCTTTTCTTATTGCTTTTTATATCCCTTGCCAAATTCAATTCCTTCAGGGCTTTAGCCTTCCTCACCTGATCCCTGGTCACTCGTACAACTTCTCTATATTCCTCCCAGGCTATCTGTCTCCACTTCCACCCTCTATAGGCTATCCTCTTCATTTTCAGTTGGTCCAGGAACTCCTTGCTCATCCACGTGGGCTTCCTGGTCTTTTTGCCCGACTTGTTCTTCATTGGGATGCACCTCTGCTGAGCTTGGAGGAGGTGCTCCTTGAATGTGGACCAACTTTCCTGGGCCCCTCATCCCTCCAGGGCTGCCTCCCACGGCACTTTGCCCATCAGGTCCTTGAAGAGGCCGAAGTCCGCCTTCTTGAAGTCTAGGGCACAGAGCTTGCTGTATAGTTTCCTTGCTGCCCCGTTGTCCCAGTTTTAGCTGGGACAGAGTTTTTTTTTAACAGCCAGAAGAGCTCCCTGTTTTGGTTTCACTCAGAGGCTCACTCTGAGAAGAATGTTGATAGCAAGCTGATGTTTGTGGTTGGAAGTGAAACTCCAAGGACTTTTCAGTGTGCGGAGTACAGAAACACGGCAGGATAAGGGGGGAGCATAGCTGGGACAAGGGGGACACGATTCCCCTTGTCATTTGTGTGGAACTTAAGACTGAGGGCCAAACTGGCCAATTAGTATTCCATATCATGCAGCGTCATGCCCAGTATAAAAGCGAGGGTCAGCCGGGAAGAAGGGCTTTTGCGCTTTTGCTCTTTTTGCACTTTTGCTCTTTTGCGCTTGCTGCGCTGCTGCTCTGCTGTTTTTTTTTCTTTCTCTCTCTCTCTCTTTCTCTCCCTCTCTGCCCCTCTCTATTTCGGGGCCTCGCGTTCGTCCGGGATTTGCAGTTTTCGGGACGAGACGGGCTTCGCATACGAGGGGTGGTGAGCACCTACATTGTATTAAATCATCTGTATTAAATCACTCTTATCTCAACCCACGGGTTTCACGTTTATCCTTTAATTCTCTCCCTCATTCCTGGGGGTGGGGGAGGGGGAGTGACCGGCTGTGTGTGGGGCGGTTCAACATAACCCACGACAGTCCTAATTGGCGCCCAACGTGGGGCCCGAAGGGGTTGAGATAACGATGTGGCTGGCCGGAATGCTGTTTGTTATGCTTGCGTACATGTTACCGGACATTCATAATTTATTGTCTTATCTACCCTATATGATGTTAGGCGGAATGTTTATGCGGTTTTCTGGCTCTGGGTGTTGGACCGGCATGAAAAGTATGTTATCGGTAATTAAGGGTTTTGCTATACTGTACGGTGTAACTCTGATAAGATCATCGGTGCTGGGTCCGGCTCAGTCTTTGTATTCGGCGGTGCAGAGGGGGATGGTGATGTGGAACTCGTTTATTAATTTTGAGCGTCACCTGGCGGATATCATCGCCAATTATACCGGTGACTTTTCATTCACAAAAGCTTACGTTGATTTTGATAATGCCGAACATCATTGGAATAATTTAACCGGTTTGATTGTCCTGCAAGGTCTCCTGAATATATGTTTAATTATCTATATATTCAAAATCAATCGGCCATTTAGGGGTGTATATCAATTTATTTCTCGGGTTATTGTGCTTGCCATCTCAACTCCCATGACAAGCACTATAGCTACTCAGACTACAACGTTATCAGTTGCCCCCGTAAGGAAAAGAAAACGTATACAAAAGTTAGACGACGAAGAAGAGGAATCAGGGCCATCACAACAACCAAATGAGGAAGAGCAACCAGGACCATCAAAGCAACCAGACAAAGAAGAACAACCGGGGCCATCACAACGATTGGAGGAAGAGAAACCAAGGAAATGTCTGCGAAAGTCAGAACGCAGAGGAGAGGATGATGATGATGATGAAGAGCGACCAGGGCCATCACGAGAAATGAAGCGGGAGCGTTCTGTTTCGCCCCAGAGGAAATCTCAATGGAGGAGGAGTGACATCATAGATGAGAGGATAACCACCAGGTCTCTAAAAATGAGCGAGCTGCGAGATATTCGAAAAGATTATGGCCGCCTTAAAGGTGAGCCCATTGTCTCTTGGTTGCTCAGATGCTGGGACATGGGAGCCAATAGTCTGGAGTTAGATGGTAGTGAAGCTAGGCAGCTGGGAGCCCTTGCCATGGATGGAGGCATTGATAAAGCAATTGGAAGGCAGACACAAGTCCGCAGCCTCTGGAGACGACTCCTGGCAGCCATAAAGGAAAGGTACCCCTACAAGGACGAGGTGCCATGTAATGTAAGCAGGTGGACCAACATAGAAAAAGCTATTCAGTATCTGAGAGAACTGGCTGTGCGAGAGTTGATTTATCTTGACTCGAGAAGCGGACCAAGACTCGAAGATCCAGATGACGTCCGGTGCACACGACCAATGTGGCAGAAGATTATACGGAGTGCGCCAGCCGCATATTCCACCTCATTGGCAATAATGGACTTCGGGGACGATGAAGCACCACTATCCGTAGGTAATCTGGTCACCTACCTCCGACGATATGATGATGACACTTCTATACGAACCTGTGTTGCGGCTGTGGAAAAGCTGTCTGAAGAGGTCCGAGAATTAAGAGAAAAAGTAGATTTCCCACCACCCGAACGTTCTAGAATTTCAGCTGTCAGAACCAGGCGTTACCCTCCTCGAGAGAGACAAGAGAGACGGTACAGATCACGGGGTGAGCTATGGTTCTACCTCCGTGATCATGGAGAAGACATGAGAAGGTGGGATGGAAAACCCACCTCCGCTTTAGAGGCCAGGGTACGCCAGTTGGGAGGAAGAACCAACAGGAATAGAACTTTCTCCAATTCCTCCAGGACAGCTGTTGCCCCAGTCTACAGTGAGCAGTCCACTAGTCAAAATGGGAGGGCTGATCCTCCTAGCCATCCTGACTCCAATCCTGCTGATTCCTCTGATGAATATGATAACAGGCATTAGAGGGGCCCTGCCTCCAGCCAGGTGGAGGAGAGGGATAATCGAGTGTACTGGACTGTGTGGATTCGGTGGCCTGGCACATCATACCCTAGAAAGTATAAGGCTTTAGTGGATACTGGTGCCCAATGCACTTTGATACCATCGAACTTCAGAGGGGCAGAATCCATCTCTATTTCTGGAGTGACAGGGGGGTCTCAACAACTGACTGTGTTAGAGGCTGAAGTGAGCCTAACTGGACAGCAGTGGCAAAAACACCCTATTGTAACTCGCCCAGAAGCCCCGTGCATCCTTGGCATAGATTATCTTAAGAGAGGGTATTTCAAAGACCCAAAAGGGTATCGGTGGGCTTTTGGCATAGCTGCAGTAGAGACAGAAGAAGGCAGGCAGCTGTCTACTTTGCCTGGTCTCTCAACGGACCCTTCTGCTGTGGGGTTACTGAGGGTCGAAGAACAGCAGGTGCCAATTGCTAATACAACAGTGCACCGACGGCAATATCGTACCAACCGAGACTCTCTAATTCCTATCCATAAGTTGATTCGTCAACTGGAGAGTCAAGGAGTCATCACAAAGACCCGCTCCCCTTTTAACAGCCCTATATGGCCTGTGCGTAAGTCCAATGGCGAGTGGAGGCTGACGGTAGACTATCGTGGCTTGAATGAAGTTACACCACCATTGAGTGCTGCCGTGCCAGATATGCTGGAACTTCAGTATGAACTGGAGTCAAAGGCAGCCAGGTGGTACGCTACAATTGATATCGCTAATGCGTTTTTCTCAATTCCTTTGGCACCGGAATGCAGGCCACAGTTTGCTTTCACTTGGAGGGGCATCCAGTATACCTGGAATCGACTGCCCCAGGGGTGGAAACACAGCCCCACTATTTGCCATGGACTGATCCAGACCACACTGGAACAGGGTGATGCCCCAGAACATCTGCAATACATTGATGACATCATTGTATGGGGCAACACAGCAGAAGAAGTTTTTGAGAAAGGTGAAAAGATAATCCAAATCCTTCTGAAAGCAGGCTTTGCCATAAAACAGAGTAAAGTCAAGGGACCTGCCCAGGAGATTCAGTTTTTGGGAATAAAATGGCAAGATGGGCGTCGTCAGATTCCGATGGACGTGATTAATAAAATAACAGCTATGGCCCCACCAACCAACAAAAAGGAAGCACAAGCTTTCTTAGGCATTGTGGGTTTCTGGCGAATGCATATTCCTGACTACAGCCAGATTGTAAAACCCCTCTACCAAATAACCCGAAAGAGGAATAATTTTGAATGGGGCCCAGAGCAAAAACAAGCCTTTGAACAAATTAAACAAGAAATAGTCCATGCGGTAGCCCTGGGACCAGTCCGGACAGGACAAGATGTCAAAAACGTGCTCTACACCGCAGCCGGGGAGAATGGTCCCACCTGGAGTCTCTGGCAAAAAGCGCCAGGGGAGACGCGAGGTCGACCTCTTGGGTTTTGGAGTCGAGGATACAAAGGATCCGAAACCAACTATACTCCAACGGAAAAAGAGATATTGGCAGCATATGAAGGAGTCCGAGCTGCTTCTGAAGTGATTGGTACAGAAGCACAGTTGCTCCTGGCACCCCGATTGCCAGTGCTCGGCTGGATGTTCAAAGGGAGCGTCCCGTCTACACACCACGCAACTGATGCCACATGGAGCAAGTGGATCGCGCTGATCACACAAAGAGCTCGGATAGGAAACCTCAATCGCCCAGGAATTTTGGAAGTAATCACTAACTGGGCTGAAGGTAAAGACTTTGGAATGTCACCAGAGGAGGAGGAGGTGACACGTGCTGAGGAGGCTCCACCTTATAATGAACTATCAGACAATGAGAAGAAGTACGCTCTGTTTACCGACGGGTCCTGTCGCCTTGTAGGAAAACATCGAAAATGGAAAGCTGCTGTATGGAGTCCTACTCGACAGGTCGCAGAAGCTACCGAAGGAGAAGGTGAATCAAGCCAGTTCGCAGAGGTGAAAGCCATCCAACTGGCTTTAGACATCGCTGAACGAGAAAAGTGGCCAATGCTCTATCTCTATACCGACTCTTGGATGGTAGCAAATGCCCTGTGGGGATGGCTACGGCAATGGAAGCAGAGCAGCTGGCAACGCAGAGGTAAACCCATCTGGGCTGCCCCGTTGTGGAAAGACATTGCTGCTCGAGTAGAGAAGCTGATTGTGAAAGTACGACATGTAGATGCCCATGTACCCAAGAGTCGGGCCACAGAAGAACATGAAAACAATCAACAGGTGGATCAGGCCGCCAAGATTAAAGTGGCTCAGGTGGATCTGGACTGGCAACATAAAGGTGAAAAATTTCTAGCTCGTTGGGCCCATGATGCCTCAGGCCATCAAGGAAGGGACGCCACATACAAATGGGCTCGTGATCGAGGGGTGGACCTAACTATGGACACCATTGCAGAGGTGATCCATGAATGTGAAACGTGTGCTGCAATCAAGCAAGCCAAGCGGTTGAAACCTCTTTGGTATGGAGGGCGTTGGTCGAAATATCAATATGGAGAGGCTTGGCAAATTGACTATGTCACACTTCCACAAACTCGCAGTGGCAAGCGTTATGTGCTTACAATGGTGGAAGCGACCACTGGATGGCTGGAAACCTATGCTGTGCCCCATGCCACCGCCCGGAACACGATCTTGGGCCTTGAAAAGCAAGTCTTGTGGCGGCATGGCACCCCAGAAAGAATTGAGTCGGACAACGGGACTCATTTCCGTAACAATCTTATAGACACCTGGGCCAAAGAGCATGGCATCGAGTGGGTATATCACATCCCTTATCATGCACCAGCTTCTGGAAAGATTGAACGATATAATGGATTGCTAAAAACCACACTGAAAGCAATGGGTGGTGGAACCTTCAAACATTGGGATACGCATTTAGCAAAAGCCACCTGGTTAGTTAACACTAGAGGATCTGCCAATCGAGCTGGTCCTGCGCAATCAGAACTTCTACGTACTGTAGAAGGAGACAAAGTCCCTGTAGTGCACATGAGGAATATACTCGGGAAGACAGTTTGGGTTATTCCTGCCTCGGGTAAAGGTAAACCCATTCGTGGGATTGCTTTTGCTCAGGGACCTGGGTGTACTTGGTGGGTGATGCAGAAGGACGGGGAAGTCCGATGTGTACCTCAAGGGGATTTGATGTTGGGTGAAAATAGATGATAAAATGAATTGAATTGTGTGATATTAATTGCTGAATAACCCTGTCCCTGCATACCATCATCACTATGGTTGTCACATTGTACTAATGTCATTATATTAAGAATCATCCAGGTTAATGAAGAATGAACTTCGTCAGAATCAGAACTGATTCCAAACAACCAGCAACTTCTTCAAGATCAACATCTTCAACCTGCAGACAGCGGCCGGATACACCAACTACGAGCTCCAGGCGCCACACGCAACAAAGACTACATGTCATCCGTTCTACCGACTGAGCGAATTCCACGTCGTCTTTCCTGCCCTGAGAGACTGCTGTAACAGATGAAGACACATTTTGGAGGGATGACCCATGGCTAAGGGAATAGTATATATGTAAGGTTTGAGCATGACATGCATGGTATGGAATAAGGGGTGGATACTGTCCCAGTTTTAGCTGGGACAGAGTTTTTTTTTAACAGCCAGAAGAGCTCCCTGTTTTGGTTTCACTCAGAGGCTCACTCTGAGAAGAATGTTGATAGCAAGCTGATGTTTGTGGTTGGAAGTGAAACTCCAAGGACTTTTCAGTGTGCGGAGTACAGAAACACGGCAGGATAAGGGGGGAGCATAGCTGGGACAAGGGGGACACGATTCCCCTTGTCATTTGTGTGGAACTTAAGACTGAGGGCCAAACTGGCCAATTAGTATTCCATATCATGCAGCGTCATGCCCAGTATAAAAGCGAGGGTCAGCCGGGAAGAAGGGCTTTTGCGCTTTTGCTCTTTTTGCACTTTTGCTCTTTTGCGCTTGCTGCGCTGCTGCTCTGCTGTTTTTTTTTCTTTCTCTCTCTCTCTCTTTCTCTCCCTCTCTGCCCCTCTCTATTTCGGGGCCTCGCGTTCGTCCGGGATTTGCAGTTTTCGGGACGAGACGGGCTTCGCATACGAGGGGTGGTGAGCACCTACATTGTATTAAATCATCTGTATTAAATCACTCTTATCTCAACCCACGGGTTTCACGTTTATCCTTTAATTCTCTCCCTCATTCCTGGGGGTGGGGGAGGGGGAGTGACCGGCTGTGTGTGGGGCGGTTCAACATAACCCACGACACCCGTGGATCTTGAACTCCACTGTGTCGTGGTCACTGCAGCCAAGGCTGTCCTTAAGTTTCACATCGCCCACCAGTCCCTCCCTGTTGGTGAGCACAAGGTCAAGCATGGCACCCCTCCTTATCGGCTCCTCTATCACCTGCAGGAGGAAGTTGTTGTCCACGCATTCCAGGAACCTCCTGGACTGCCTGTGCCCTGCCGTATTGTCTCTCCAACAGATGTCAGGGTGGTTGAAGTCCCCCATGAGGACCAGGGCTTGTGACCGCGAGGCTGCTCCTATCTGGCTATAAAGCGCCTCATCTGCTCTGTCCTCCTGGCCAGGTGGCCTGTAACAGACCCCTACCGTAACATCCCCTATCCGTCCCCGTCCTCTAATCTTGACCCATAAGCTCTCTGTCAGCTCCTCCTCCGACCCCAGGCGAAGCTCCACGCACTCCAGCCGGTTGCTGACGTAGAGAGCGACACCCCCTCCTCATCTCCCCTTCCTGTCCTTTCTAAAAAGCTTATACCCCTCCATGTTGACACTCCAGTCATAGGAGTCGTCCCACCACGTCTCTGTGATGCCAGTAAGGTCGTAGCCCTGCTCATGTGCACGCATCTCCAGCTCATCCTGTTTATTTCCCATGCTGCGTGCGTTGGTGTACATAGACTTCAGCTGGGCCCCCGACAAAGCCGACTTGCTGGCTGGAGCGACAGGGGTTCTCATGGACGGCAGTGTAAGTTCATTTGAACATACCGGCGATCCTTCCTCAGCCTCTGGACCCTCGGTGCTGGCACTGGCGCCATGCTAACAGCGGTGGGCTGAACCGTGCTCCCCCTCCCCCAGCAATACTAGTTTAAAGCTCTTTGAACAAGTCTGTCAAGCCTTTGTCCAAGCACCTTCTTCCCT
This sequence comes from Tauraco erythrolophus, assembly GCF_009769465.1. Classification (NCBI taxonomy): domain Eukaryota; kingdom Metazoa; phylum Chordata; class Aves; order Musophagiformes; family Musophagidae; genus Tauraco; species Tauraco erythrolophus. Next base: position 19,809 of record NW_028238630.1, on the reverse strand, counting down.
TTCTCAGTTAGGTGCACGCCATCTGCCCCTAGCAACCCAGGCTTCTCAAAAATCACCCCGTGATCAAAATACCCAAAGCCCTGGCTGTAGCACCAGTCCCTGAGCCATGAGTTAACCTGTCAGATACGTTTGGCCCTTGCAGGTCCCTGCCCCTCGACTGGGAGCACTGACAAGAACACTACCTGTGCCCCAGAGTCCTTGACTGTTGCACCCAGGGCCCTGAAGTCCCTTTTGATGTTTTTCAGGCTGCTGCCAGCTGTGTCACTGGCACCCACATGAAACACCAGAAGTGGGTAATAGTCTGTGGGCCGTATGAGGCTAGGTATATTCTCGGTAACATCCCTGATACAAGCCCCCGGGAGACAGCATACCTCCCGAGACAGCGCATTGGGTCGGCAGATGGGTGCCTCTGTACCTCTTAGGAGGGAGTCACCCACTACCACCACGCGCCTTTTTTTCTTGATGGCGCTAGTTATCACACTTGTTGGTTGGGCTGCCTCGCCCTTCTCCAGTGCCTCCCCCAAGGTGCTAGGTTTTACTTCTTCAGTCTGCAGATTGGCAAAGCAGTTCTGCAGGGGCACCGTGGGGTTCTGGGGAAGCTGCTTCTTCTTCCTGCTGCGCCTGCTGCGCCGTGCAACTTCCCACTGGTTGGCATCTTCTGCCTTCTTACTTACCTTGTGTGTCAGTGGAGGGGTTTTTGGTTGGTGCACTGGTTGCTGTGGTTCGGGTGCAGACTGCACCTGGAACCAAGCATCCAGCTCCCTCTCAGCCTCTCTGATGCCCCTCAGCCTCCTGACAGCCTCTTGCAGCTCAGCCACCTGCCGCAGGAGCTCCTCCACCTGGATACACCTTCTGCAGTCAGGGCTGGTGCCTGCCCCAGAAGTAGGATCCAGACACTGCCTGCAGCCCAGGGTCTGCACCGCAGCCTCTCCCCTTGGCTGTTCTGTCTGCACGGAGGCATCGACTACCGCAGGGGGAGCCGGTGCAGACCTTGCGGCCAAAGCTGCAGCCCTTGCTCTAAGGCGGGTGTTGGCCATGTTGTCCTGAGAACCAGGAACAGCAAACGCCCTGGGTCGGCGCCCTGCCTGCGCGAACTGCCGTGCAAACTGCCGCGCCACGCCCCTGCTTGCCCGCTCCAGGTCGCTGCGCTCCCCAGGGCCGTTTAAATCTCCCACGTCAGTTTCCGGGGCCGCCCTCCCCCGGCACTGCCGGAACCGGGACACAGGAGAACCTGGCTCCCCCCCGGTGATGCCTCGCTTTTGCCTCGCTTATTCCACCCCAATCCAGCTCCCGGCCGCAGAACTCACCGCCCTTGCCGCCGAGCGTCGCTGAATGTCAGCATACACCACCTCAATCCATTTATAATTTCTTCTGAGAAACAGCAACAATTGCAATACAGTATTACAATTCCATTACAAGTATCATAAGCATTATGTGTGAGAGTAGGGAGTGTAAGTAAGCAGTGTAAGCAGTGTAAGCAAGCAGTGTCAGTAAGCAGTGTAAGCAAGCAGTGTAAGCAAGCAGTGTAAGTACGCAGTGTAAGCAGTGTAAGCAAGCAGTGTAAGTAACTACTGCAAGTATTATTCTATTATAAGTGTTATTATTCAGACATTTTTCCTCATATTTCAACTTCTATAACAGCCACCACTGGTTGCAATATTTGACTAAAGTTTTCTTATTTATGTTTCCTCCCTGGGGACCCTCAATATCTTTCCAATGTGCCAGGACACATCCTAATGGACTCTTGTGCAAAATTCTCCCGCTCTATTGGTTACCCATTATTTACTGGATGATTATGATTATCCCAATCCTGTTGTTACCAACCAAATGACTAAAATTAAAATCACACCTCCTAGATATAACTAATTATCATTAAAATAACTCATTCACTCTCATTTTGTAATCGCTTCGTCCATCTCCAGCTGTTTCCCTGGCGGGAGAACAGAACCGCGGATCAGAACTGCACACTTGCTTTGTTCTGTAAGTACATCTCACTCACACACAAACAGGACAAAAACAAGTTTTACAACCACAAAAATATCCAACCATACAAACAATTAATACAACTCTTAGAATCATACAAACAATCCCACAGGATTCAATCATTAATATTTCAGCCTCCAGATGGTTACCAGCTACTCAGTCATTAATATTTCAACTTCCAGATAGTTACCGACTCCGGTGGGACTGGAACCCACAATCAAAATTGATTAAATACCCAAAGCACACCTTTAAGGCGCTGGCTGCCCGGTACACGCTGTCCTGTGCAAGTCTCACCTTACGGCTTACGGAGAGCTCCCTAATGGACCGGTCCCCCAAAAACAATACCTTTTCTAAGATGGTACTTGTCTGTTCCCGCAGTGATCCGACTGAGGCGAGGAGTCCCTCCAGAGAAATCCCCGGGGGTACCCAAGGGACACCTGCTCTCAGCAGGTCCTGCAGCTGAACAGAGAGGGTCCCAGTGTTACCCAACAATAAAGGCGTTAAAGTTTTGTGTAGCAGTTTCATGAAGGGTTCAGTCGGCAGTAGGTGATTTACACATACCTAAAGAAACTAACAAGATGTCCATCCTTGAAGCTGCCAGCAGTGATTAAAACAGAGACTCTTTATCAAGAACTGTCTGCCCTTGGAGGGAACATCCCAGAAACTGCAGAAACTGCATAAACTTTGTTATCATGTTTTTCTAAACTGTGAACATGCAGTGACTTGGGGGAAAAGGTAATTCCGGCAGGGGGAGATCGCGACCACCGACTCACGGACCACCTACCCTAATTACACCCCAGACCCAAAAGAAAGGGGCGGAGGAGGAAAACTGAGCATGCGAAGTAATTTACATGAAAAGTGAGAGAAAATTAACCAATTTTTTAAGAATATGTAAATATGTTATGAATTATGCATGATTATAGTGTATAACTAATTTTCTGTCCAGAAGCCGGTGTGCACGCTAGGAGGAGAAATCTCCCGTGCACCCAGCGCTGCAATAAAGAATACCTGCTTTCTAAAACTTTAAAACAAGTCTTGGAAAGTTCAGTTTCCTTTTCAGGTATCAGATTTGGTGACCCAGATGGGCCTCTCTCTGTTCGGCTGCAGGACCCGCTGAGAACAGGACTCCCTTGGGCGCCCCCAGGGATTTCCCCGGAGGGACTTCTCGCCTCAATCGGATCGCTGTGGGAACAGACAAGGACCATCTTCCGTCTTAGAGAAGGTATTAAGGTATTCTTTTGATTCTTTTGGTTTGGGGACCGGTCCATTAAGGTAGCTCTCTGTAAGCCGTACGCAAGATAGCGTATACCGGGCAGCTAGCGCCTCAAAGGTATACTTTGGTTATAGTTGTGGGAGCAATTACAGTTGTGGGTTCCAGTCCCACTCGGGGTAGCTCTCCGTAAGTCGTAAGCTGAGACTTGCGCAGGACAGCGTATACCGGGCAGTCAGTGCCTTAAAGGTATACTTTGGTTACGATTGTGGGTTCCAGTCCCACCAAAGGCGCCTTAAGAACAACAAAAAAAAACACACTTAAGTGACTACAATTGTGGGTTCCAATCCCACCGGAAACCATCTGGAAGCTGAAATATTAATTCTGTATTGAATTCTATGTGTTTGTTTGTGTGATTCTGAGAGTTGTATTAATTGTATGGTTGGATTTTTTTGTGGTTGCAATTGTAAGATTTGTTTTTGTTCTGTGTGTGTGTGACTGAAACGTACTTTTAGTACAAAGCGAGTGCGGAGTCTTGATCCGTGGTTCTGTTCTCCCGCAGGGAAACAGCCGGAGATAGACGAAGCAATAGAAAATAAGAGTGAACGTGTTATTTTAATTTTAATTCCAGTTGTTTGTTTGGTAACAACAGGATTGGGATAATAATAATCCAACAAATAATGGGTAACCAACAGAGCGGGGAAATTTTAAAAAAGAGTCCGTTAGGATGCGTCTTAGCACATTGGAAAGATATTGGGGGTCCCCCAGGAGGAAATGTAAATAAGAAAACTTTAGTTAAATACTGTAACCAGTGGTGGCCGTTATATAAATTGGAAGAAGGGGAAAAATGGCCAAATAATGGAACTTTGAATTATAATACTCTATTGCAATTGATGCTGTTTCTCAGAAGAAATGAAAAATGGGATGAGGTGTTATATGCTGATATGTTTTTCACTTTAAGAGATCATCCTGAGTGGCAAAAGGAATGTGGTATAAATTTAGTCCCTAAAGACCCCTTTGTTTTGGCACTAGAGAAAGATAAAAAGAAGGAACAAGGAAAGCTGAAACGATGTTGTTCAGCATGTAGTATTGGAGAAAGGTGTTTGAAAGCAAAAGGTCGGGAAAGTGAGGAAAGGATTGAAGATTATATATCACCACCTCCTGCCTTACCCATGGGGTTTCCTGATGGGAACAATGGGAACAGTAACTCAGGGGGAGCAGTGGGGGGATCACCACCAACATCACCCCCTGCATCAACACCAACATCACCCCCTGCATCAACACCACCAACATCACCCCCTGCAGCAGTGGGGGAATCAACCGCGATTACTGCCCGAACACGTAGTAAAACAGGACCAATTCTCCAGGCACCACTTAGAGAAGCTATGGGGCCGGCAGGACCGATGACAATTAAGGTCCCTTTTTATATGGGAGATTTGGACACCTGGAGGGAAGAGGTTAAAAATTACAGAGATGATCCATTAAGAATTACCAAAAGATTTGAATTCATAGTTAAAAATCAAAACCCAGACTGGAAAGATATAGACATACTGTTAGATGCAATGACTGAAACTGAGAAACAGTTAATTCTAAAAACAGCCCGAACTCAAGTGCAGGCTCAAATTACAGCCGGAACGATGGCAGGGGGAGTCGATCAGTATGTTCCCCTGATTGACCCACACTGGGATCCGAATGATAATACAGACCAGCGCACATTAAGGCAATATCAAAATTGGATAAAATTTGGACTAGAAAACGCGATCCCAAAGGCTGTAAATTGGTCAGCACTTTATGCTGTAAAACAAGGGCAAACCGAAACCCCCACGGAATTCTTAGACAGATTACGATTGGCAATGCGTAAATATACTACTTTAGACCCCTCATCTGAAATAGGGCAGCAACAATTGGTATCGTTATTTTTGGGCCAGTCATCAGACGATATTAGAAGAAAACTCCAAAAACTAAAAGAGCCTGAAGTGCGGAATTTAGAAAAATTATTTGAAGAAGCATGGAGGGTGTACAGGAACAGAGAAAGCAATGAAAGGAGAAAATTAAGTAGAGCATTAGCCACAGCAACAATCTCGGCATTTCAACAACAAAGTGCAGGACCCCAAGGATCCCCTGGAAGTAGAGGCAGAGGCAGAGGCAGAGGAGGGCCTCGCCGGGGATCTCGAGGGAGTTTCCAAACAACATTACGATCAAATCAGTGTGCTTACTGTGGAAAACAAGGGCATTGGAAAAAGGAATGCCCTAAATTAAAGCCTGAGGTGGTTGCTGAAGCTAAATGACGGGGACCTGGGGAATCTACCCTGGCGGATCCACTGGTTAAATTAAAGCTAGGGAACCAGAATGAGGAGGTAGAATTTTTAATAGATACGGGTGCCTCATATTCTGTATTGAATCAAGAACTAATACCTGTAGATCATGATTTTGTAACTGTAATAGGAGCCACTGGCCAGCAGAAAAAGGCTTTTTTTCTACAGCCAATTAAATTTCAGATTGGAAAACAAGTAGGGATTCACCAATTCCTTTATTTACCAGAATCTCCGAAACCTTTACTTGGACAGGACCTATTAGAGCAATTGGAAGCACAAATAATTTTTGAAAAGGGTAAGGTAGAATTCAAAGTAAAAGATGATCGATTAATTGAAGTTTTAAGTTTGGCTATGATCCAAATTGAAAAACAAACTAAGAGTACCGCAGAGATTGAAGAAATTTTAGATCAAGTGTATCCAGGGGTATGGGCTTCTGAGATTCCAGGTAAAGCAAAGAACGCTGCACTGATAAAGGTGGAAGTAAAACCTAGTTCTGGTGCAGTTAGAATAAAACAATATCCTTTAAGGTTGGAAGACCGAAGGGGCATAAAAGAAACAATTGAAAAATTCCAAAAATTTGGGTTACTGATTGAATGTGAGTCAGAATATAATACCCCAATTTTACCAGTAAAGAAACCAGATGGGAAATACAGAATAGTACAAGATTTAAGAGCAATAAACAGAATTGTGGAGGATCTGTATCCAGTAGTAGCAAACCCGTACACTTTGTTAACCAGTCTGAAAGAAACATATGAATGGTTCACAGTTCTGTATTTAAAGGATGCATTCTTTTGCCTCACCTTGGCCCCTGAAAGCCGTAATTTATTTGCTTTCGAATGGGAAAATCCCGATTCGGGACGTAAAACTCAACTCACTTGGACAGTGTTACCTCAAGGATTTAAAAACAGCCCTACAATTTTTGGGAACCAATTAGCAAGGGAATTGGAACTTTGGGAAAGGCCTCCAGGCAATGGCATTCTTTTACAATATGTGGATGACATTTTGATAGCTACAGAAAAGAGAGAAGAGTGTAAAGAATGGACTGTGAATTTATTGAACTTCCTTGGATTAAGTGGTTATCGAGTGTCATTACAGAAAGCCCAAGTCCTGCAGAGGGAAGTGATCTATTTGGGATACCTGATTTCCAAAGGACAACGACAGCTCGGAAATGAAAGGAAGGAGGCCATCTGCAAGACTCCAGAACCAACTACGGTAAAGGAACTTCGAACTTTTCTGGGAATGACAGGTTGGTGTTGTTTATGGATTCATAATTATGGACTGTTAGTTAAACCTTTATATGAACTACTGAAAGACAATCAGAAACAATTAATTTGGACTGATGAGGCCAAAAGAGCCTTCAAAGAATTAAAATTAGAACTGATGAGAGCCCCTGCTTTGGGCTTACCAGATGTGACAAAACTTTTTTGGCTGTTTGCATATGAAAAACGAGGAGTGGCCCTGGGAATTTTAGCCCAAAAGCTGGGACCCTACAAGCGAGCAGTAGCATATTTTTCCAAACAATTGGACGAAGTCAGCAAAGGATGGCCAGGATGCCTCCGGGCAGTGGCGGCTGTTGTCGTAATCATTCAAGAGGCTCGCAAGTTTACCCTGGGGCAGAAAATGATCGTTTATACTTCCCACGCAGTAATTTCTGTCTTAGAACAGAAAGGCGGACATTGGTTATCACCGTCAAGATTCTTAAAATATCAGGCAATCCTGATGGAGCAGGATGATGTGGAAATCATTACATCTACAAACGTTAACCCTGCGTCTTTCCTGAGTGATAAACAGGAAACTGACCCCATCGTACATGACTGCATAGAGACAATTGAAACTGTCTATGCAAGTAGACCGGACCTGAAAGAAGAACCACTGGAAGAGGCCGATCATACCTGGTACACAGACGGGAGCAGCTTTGTGAAGAATGGAGTCCGAATGGCTGGGTATGCGGTGACAACAACTGATCAGGTAATAGAAGCAAGATCTCTCCCAAAAGGTACGTCTGCACAGAGGGCAGAAATAATTGCCTTGGTGAGAGCGCTGGAGCTCGCTGAAGGGCTGCGAGTAAATATATGGACAGATTCAAGGTATGCCTTTGGTGTAGTACATGCTCATGGAGCGATCTGGAAAGAACGAGGACTTTTAACTACTCAAGGAAAAGGTATTAAACATGCTGATATGATACTGCGACTTCTAGAAGCAGTTCATCTTCCAGCAGCTGTGGCCATCATGCATTGTAAAGGTCATCAAAAAGGTAACACTGACAAGGAGGTGGGTAACGAATTGGCTGATCGTAAAGCGAGGCAAGCAGCTGAACAAGGTGAGGTATTAAGTTTGATCCCAGAAAAATCCTTATCACTATTGCGACGGAGGGAAGACCAGGACGCTCAATATGAGTGATCGACAGGCTTCGTCTTTATTGCCAAACAATACTACCTTTATAATCGCTTTAATTAGCTCATGCATATTGCAAAAGGAAAGCTCATGATTGGTTGATATATTTAAAATCAATCTCTCCCCTGGCTCCTATCTGCGGTTACCTTCTTCCTCCCTTCTGCTGTGCCTTATCTGTCCGCAAGCATCCTGTTTGTTTGTAGGCATCTGGAAAACAGGACGTTCTTATCACTTCGGCAATTAAACTAGCTGAGTGCTTTGTTTCCCAAGGTCTTGTCTAGCTAGGTGGCCGATGTCTGCGTGACCTCTCTCAGTTAACCATTCTTCCACAATTCCCCCGTTTTTATTTCGCACAACATACGCTCGAGTGGTTGTTTTTAGAAAGAGAGCCTTAATACAAGAAAGGGTGCAACTTACACAAAGGAGTACTATTATTATTATAACAAGGATCATTATTCCTGTTTGCAAAAGGCCTTTGATCCATCCGCTTAACCCCATCCAATTTCCTAATGCGTCTAATCCAAAAGGTCCGGTATCCTGTTTGATTTTTTTGGAAGTGTTGTACGAGGTCCTGAATTTCTTTGTGAATAGATTTAGAATGATCGTTCAGATCCATGCAACACATACCATCAAAGTCCTGACACCCATGCCCATGGGCTAGTAATAAGAAATCTACTGCAGCTCTGTTTTGCAGCACTGCATGCTGCACTTCAGAGAGATCTTGAGCAAGGAGTGAAAGGACTCTGCTGGTCGCATTTGCTTGCTTAACTACCCAGCACGTCAATTTGTTTATATTATTATGTGCTCTGGCGGCAGCTATACCTGGGGCAAAAATTGAGGCAAATATGGTTTCCCATGCATTCCACAATTCGACTCCATCATTACAGTCGGAAGATAAAGTTTCAGTGGTACACCTATCAGGCAAGTTACAAAAGGAGAAGAGGGGCTTGCTAAGCTTGCGCAAAAACTAGTCGTATTAAGTGAGCGGGCTAAGGTGACCCAGAGATTTTCTCTTGGATCAAAGATACTATTTTGAAGCGTATAAATGTTGCATGTTATTAAGCAAATAAGATATAATTGGCTTACTAATGACGCCATTTCTTTCGTTTCCACTTAAACCGTTTCGCACACTTTAACTTTGTCTGTTCCCACTCCTCTTTCTCAACTGACCAAGAGGTGGGCACCAAGCACTCTCTGCTACACTCTTTTTGCAAGAGTAGCAATTCCTGAGCTTGGTTACGTACTATGTGGTACCAATTATGGCAACTAACCCAATAATTGCGGGTATCTGGTAATTCGTGTCCTGTAACCAACAAAATTCTACTTGCTCTTTCTTCCTCTACTAAACACTGTTCACACTAACGTTGGGCTCGAAACAGCCGACACCACCACTTCCGTTCACAGGTGTAGCATACGCACAGAACCCAAGGGTCACAGGTGGCACAGACGTGGCATTTGATTTGTGCTTTTGGCGTCTCAAGGGGTAAGGTCATCTACGGGGGTCCCAGACTGTTGACTTCCGAGGCTTCCAGCAGCTCCCACCGCAGGCTTTACCCAGCGACTCGGAACCCAGATGTTACCTGTAGTGGTAGAAACACATACATAACCACGTCCTAGATATATCACTTTTACGGGGCCTAACCATTGACCTGTGAGTGCGTCTTTATAAAAGACCTTCATGTCTAACGGTTTGGGTGGTTTGTCTTCAGAATAATGTTTGACCACAGGGGGGTCATTACTTTCCCCAAATATGCATAAATGATTTAAGACAAAGAGTGCCTTCTGTACTCGTTCTCTAACATCTGCAACATTCTTGAACTTTGTCAGATACCGCTTGATCGTCCCATTTGCTTTTTCTACAATTGCTTGCCCTGTAGGGGAGTGGGGGATGCCGGTAGTATGGGTAATGTTCCACATTTGCATAAAGTCTTTCAAAGACTTACTGCTATACGCGGCACCATTATCCGTCTTAACTACTTTTGGTACCCCCAACACTGCAAAGCAGCTGGTTAGGTGTCGCTTGACATCCCGTACCTTTTCTCCCGGCTGCGGAGTAGCCCAAATCATGTGACTGTATGTGTCTACTGTCACGTGCAAATACTTTAGCCGGCCTAATTCAGAAACATGGGTAACATCCATCTGCCAAATTTCATTAGATTTCAAGCCTTTGGGGTTAACTCCGCATCCGAGTCCTAGGCCGGAATTGTGATAGCTACAGGTAGGACAAGCTTTAACAATGGCTCGAGCTGCTTCTATAGATAACTTATAGGCTCGGGCTAGGCCCTTTGCATTTTGGTGGAAAATAGAGTGTGCTTCTCGAGCCCGAGAATGCGGGGACAGAGGAGCCTCAATAACATTTGTTACGAGGCGATCTGCTCTAGTGTTGCCTTCCCCGAGGCCCTCTTCCCACTGGTGACTCCGTATATGTATAACGGCATAAGGAGCAGTTCTGTGTGCGATCGCTAGCTGCATGCTGACTAGCAGTTCCGTTAGGCGTCGATTTTTCGATTCTCGCAGCGCGGCATCTTCTATGCGGAGGGCTACGCCGACGACATAAAGAGAGTCTGAGACGATATTCAATGGTGTGTCCCTCCAACTGATAAATGCCCATACCACTGCGAAAAGCTCCAAGGTTTGTAAAGAGTCCTCTGGTTGAGCTTGCAAAATTTGATGTTTCCATTCTTGATTTTCTTTCCAAGTGATCGCAGCCGTCCGAGACCGACGACCAGCGTCAGTGAAGGCTGTGAGGGCATTGGCAATAGGATGTTTAGACCGTTTCGGCTTAGTTATCCAACCCACATTTTCCATCCATGAGAGGATGGGTGACGGCAGTGGTTTTGTCACTATTTCAGCTCCGTCACAAAGTAGGGCTGTTTGAAGATCTTCAGAGTTCTGCAGATACCACTCTAAGTCTGTCTGCTTTATGGGTACCCAGATCGTTTTTGGTGGGGCGCCTTCCACTTGCAAGATACGGCGCCGGCCTCTTTTGATTAATTCCGCTAGCGTAGCTACCTTCTCTTGTATTGTACGCCTTGGCTGCAACGGAGGAGTGACCCACTCCAACACCACGGTGGTCCCTCCTTTCTCCCCCGTTTTTATTTTTTGCTGGGTTAAGGCTGCCATTAAATATTGGTCCCCACAGAGAATGGTTAGATCAATAGGCAGGTCTTCAAGGCGTCGGTGGGTAGCGCGGGTGGTAATCAGAGTTGCTATCTGTTGTAGGACCATTTTTTGCTGTGCAGTGAGTTGAACAGGTGTTGCAGGATCAGTTCCTTTTAACAGTGGACGTAGCTGGTTTAGCAACTCATTAGGAATACCAACTACTGGTCTTAGCCATTGCAGGTCGCCCAGTAACCGTTGGGCATCATTAAGTGTTTGAATGTCCATGTGTATTGACAGCTTCTGCGGTTGAATCGTAGTATCAGTGATTTCCCAGCCTAAGTACTTCCATGGGCTGCTTTCTTGTACTTTTTCTGGAGCTATTATTAAGCCCATCTTCCCAAGTTGTTCGGTCAGCTCTTGTTTCTGTTGGGGTAGAAAAGGAGTTGATTGAGCTAACAATATGTCGTCCATATAATGATAGATCAACGTTTGAGACCATGACTTTCGCAAAGGTTGGAGAGCTGCATCCACGTAGAGCTGGCAAAGCGTGGGTGAGTTACGCATTCCTTGAGGAAGGACTGTCCATTCAAAACGTTGATCTGGCCCTTCGCGATTAATTGTTGGTAAGGTGAAAGCAAATCTCTGTCTGTCGTCCTCATGAAGGGCAATGGTGAAGAAGCAGTCCTTTAAGTCCACAATGAGCAGGTGCCATTTTTCAGGTATCATTGCAGGATTAGGTAGGCCTGGTTGTAGCGCTCCCATGTCATGCATCTGTTTGTTAACTGCTCGTAGGTCGTGGAGCAGCCGATACTTTCCAGACTTCTTTTTTATAACAAATATGGGGGTGTTCCAAGGACTTGTTGACAGCCGAAGGTGTCCTTGATCAAATTGTTCTTGCACCAATTTGTGGGCTTGCTCTAGGCTTTCCCTTTTCAGTGGCCATTGTTCTATCCACACTGGTTCTCCTGTTTTCCATCGGAGTGGGATCGGGAAAGTCCAAACAATGGCCACTCCTAAAAATCCGAGGTCAGGACCATCCCCATTTGTGCCAGAATGTCCCGGCCCACTAGTGCGTGGACTCCCTCTGGGAGGGGTATAATTGAGACGCAGCAGGCGATGATTTTGTCCCCTATTTTCCATTGTAGGAGGGGTGATCTACGAGCGAGAGTCAAACCCCCGACACCCGCCACTGTGGTATCAGAGGCATAGGTGGGCCATTCAGATGGCCATTTGCAGGAGTTGATGATTGAGACGTCAGCGCCGGTGTCTAACAGTGCCATGAGTGACAGGGTCCGATTGTCATAGTGCACTGTAACTGATTGCCGTGGTCGCTGTTGCAGATCCACAGTCAGCAGGGCTGCTTGGCCCGTTGATCCGAACCCACTTTGTCCTCGGAGTTGTTCTTGCAGCGGCGTCAGAGTCTCAGCAAGTTGTGGTAAAGGAATTAGCTGCGCCACTCTCGAGCCTTTCGGGACATAGAGCGGTGGAAACAGAGTTTGAGCCATGATTTGAATTTCTCCATGAAAGTCTTTGTCAATAAGTCCCACTAATGCATTAAGTCCCTTCATGGTGGCAGAAGATCGCCCTATAAGTAACGCTCCGGTGGGTTGTCCGTGGATATAGATAGGTCCCTGGGTGCCGGTAGCAATCTTGACCGGTTTAGAGTCCATCAATGTACAGTCTATTGCTGTTGCAAGGTCCAGTCTGAGGCTGCTGCTGGTTGCGGGTCGGAGAGAAAAGGATTGCAGGTTGCTGGATAGGCGGCTGCTTTTTGTGTCGTCGCGGGGCGGTTCCTCCCGCTGGATCGTCCGTTTCCCGAGTTGGAGCGACGACAAGCAGCATCATTGTGAGTATCCGATCGACAATTCCTGCACCATACAGGGTTAATTCCGCAATCTTTCCTCATGTGTCCGGCAACTCCGCAACGGAAGCATCGAAGACGGGAGGGGGCGCGGTTGTTTAATTGCTGCGCTGAGGTTTGCAAAGGAGCAAGGGCTGCAAGAACTTGGCTCTGAGTAGCCTTCGCTTGTTCGCGTAAGCTGACTCCGAGCTCTTTAATTGCCTCAGCTAACATAGCTTGTGGCCCTACTGGTACCTGAGCCATTCTTTCTAATCCCTCTTCAATGGTCCATGTCCCTGGTAATGTGGCTAAGATGTTACGTGTGGTTGGATTACAATTCTGTATGGCACACTGTTTCAATATAGTACCCTTAAGATAATCGGGCACTCCTGCTGCTTGTATCGCATTTGCGACACGATCGATAAAGGTTCCGAAAGGTTCTTCCCTTCCTTGTTTAATACCCATATAAGAGGGAATTCTTCCTGGCTCCCTAATACGATCAAGAGCGAGCCTGGCCAGTCGCATTGATTCTTTTGCTTTATCTGGCCCCAGCAGTGCCTGCGCTTCGGCTCAGAAATAAGGTCCCAGACCCAGCAGTTCGTGGAGAGTAACTCCATGTAACGGGTCTCCTGGTTGTCTAACTACTGCCACTGACTCCTGACAGGCAGCCTGCCAATGTGCATTAAACAGGAGTTGCTGGTGTTGAGTCAGAATCAGCTTCATTATGCTACGAATATCGCTTGGGAGTAAAACATTGGTTCCCCAAATATAATCTAACATTTGTCGAGTGGGTTCCCCTTTTATGCCTGATTCATTCACCGTGGCCCGCAATTGAGTCAATAATTTCCAATCTAGATTAGTGAGAGTTACGTTAATGTTGCCCTGGGCATCCGGTGGTGAATACAGCGCGGGAAAGGCTTCTTGAACAATGCCTGTGGCAACTTCTCACTCGCCGTCAAGAAGGGCATTCTCTGCGATCTGCTGCCACAGTTGCTGCCGTTCATTAGCTATTTTCTCTCCATCCGGAGAGGGGTTGGCGCTGTCTTTGCTTGGCGGGTGCTTGTCCTGTCCCTCCTCAGATTTCCTTTCCTCCCCCGATGGGGGGGCTGATGGATCAGAGTCAAGAGACGGTGGAGGTTGACTCCATGTCTCCGTGGAACCCTTGGGGATTACTAACGACCGCACTGAGGGGGGTAAAGGGCATTCACTCGCCTGATTACTAATATTTTCTCCTGGGGAAGCAATGGCAGAACCAGACCCAGTGGGATTATTCAGCCTCGCCGAAGCTGCTGCGGCAGCTTTTTGCTCTGCCCGATGTTGTAAGAGAGCATTAAAAACTGCGTGCCAAGGTTTCATAAGTTTTTTCGCTGTTTTGTTATCTTTTATAACTTCCTCAAACAATTTATCACCGAAATTGCGCCACTCTAATTGGTCGAAAACTGTATCTGGATTTAAGAAATAGCCTCTCGCGACTCCATATGCTAATAGACTTGGCAATTCCTTCTTATAATCTATACCCTGTGTGCTTCGCTTTTCTAAAAAGCATTTAAGCAAATCGTACACCGCTTGTCTATCCATACCTGACGTCAGCGCTGTTGCAGCCTTTGCAAGACCTCGGCGGTGCGTGGCCAGCGGGACCCTCTTTAGTTCCTCCCGGGCGCGGGGCTTTCGCTGTCGCCTCTTTCGCCTCCTGAGCTGCTGTAGCAGGACCGGTTCCCGGACTCCGTCGTACCGTGGCTCGTAGTTAAAGTCTCGTTTTAGTGTTCCTGTTCCGTGATTGCCATTCTAGGGTCCCTGTTCGGGCGCTGTTTGTTGCGACGGAGGGAAGACCAGGACGCTCAATATGAGTGATCAACAGGCTTCGTCTTTATTGCCAAACAATACTACCTTTATAATCGCTTTAATTAGCTCATGCATATTGCAAAAGGAAAGCTCATGATTGGTTGATATATTTAAAATCAATCTCTCCCCTGGCTCCTATCTGCGGTTACCTTCTTCCTCCCTTCTGCTGTGCCTTATCTGTCCGCAAGCATCCTGTTTGTTTGTAGGCATCTGGAAAACAGGACGTTCTTATCACTTCGGCAATTAAACTAGCTGAGTGCTTTGTTTCCCAAGGTCTTGTCTAGCTAGGTGGCCGATGTCTGCGTGACCTCTCTCAGTTAACCATTCTTCCACATATCACTACCTGAAAAGGTAGAATATGATGAAAAAGATAAAAAGCTTATCAAAGATTTAAAAGCTAAGGTTAATCCATCAGGATGGGCAACAGTAGAGGACAATCGAATAATAGTTCCCTTTAGAATACTATGGATGTTGATAAAAACTGAACATGGCAAAACTCATTGGGGAACAGAAGCTTTATACAATTCTCTCTCTAAGCAAATAATAGCACGAAGTTTATTTCAAACTGTAAAAAATGTGGTTAGTAGATGTGAAACCTGTTTAAAGAATAACTCAAAGGCAGACAACCGGGTAAAGTTTGGAAACATTGGCAAAGGATGTGTTCCAGGTCAGAATTGGCAAATAGACTTCTCGGAATTGCCTAGAAAAGGCGGGTATAGATATCTGTTAGCATTAACAGATACCTATTCCGGGTGGCCTGAAGCATTTCCCTGTCGGACTAACAAAACCCGAGAAGTGACTGAAGTTTTGCTAAGGGAAATCATCCCTCGGTTTGGAGTCCCTGAAGTAATTTCTTCAGACAGGGGGCCGCATTTTGTATCACAAGTAGTGCAATCTGTTAGTAAATTTTTAGAAATTGACTGGAAATTGCATACACCTTATCGACCCCAAGCAAGCGGGCAGGTGGAGAAAATGAATCACTTAATAAAAACACAATTAAGCAAGATTTGTCAAGAAACCAACTTGAGATGGGATCAGGTCCTTCCAATTGCCTTATTAAGGCTTCGAACTAAACCAAGAAGTAAGGAAAAATTGAGTCCCTTCGAAATCTTATATGGGAAACCATTTCAAACTAGGTATCAAGGGCAAGATCTCAGTCAAGTTGGAGAAATGGGCTTACAACAATATCTGATAGCATTAGGAAAACAATTGGAAGAAGTAAACAAAGTAGTAATGTCCACCAGGGCACAGGGATTAGATTCTCCAGTGCATACATTCAAACCTGGAGATTGGGTTTATGTTAAAACTATTTCAGGTCACCCCCTTGAAGAGAAGTGGAATGGACCGTTCCAGATATTGCTGACAACCTACATGGCGATCAAGATCAGAGAACGACCTGCTTGGATTCATTACTCCCGGGTGAAGAAAGCACCTGAGGAACAATGGACAGCAGAAGCCACAGGACCAACAACAATAAGACTGACCCGATGTTAATTGTCACCATTCTGATAAGTATGATTGAAATGGTAAACACTTCCACTCCAAGTTGGCCATGGTCTCACGCCTACCTTAAGTCCACAGGAAGTATGGGACCATCTTTGAACTTAAATTTAGCTACTGTGGTTATGCATGGAATGCAAATATACTCAGAACATGAGTGGGGCTGGGACAAGGACAGTGAGGCTCCCCTCTTGATGGGAACAATCGGAGAAGGGATCCAAATAGGTTGCCGAATGACCAATGGAACCATCCATGAGAAAGCAACTCAAATTACTGTAGAAGGAACTAATAATTCTGTGCTCACAAAGAATCTTTGTGCCCTCAAAAATGAAAAACTAGAATGCTGGAGCAATTTTGCATTAACCCAGCCTGTCTTTATAATTTGCCTCTGGAATACTCAGAAAGGTGACATGGCACTCACATTTAAATTCAAAATGGGCATTATTGAACCATTGACAACAATCACTCCCAGCCCTAACATGATAACAAGTTCATCTAGCACAACGCCACCTATGCCAAATACTCTATTTTTTGAAATTGGACCTTACGTAATTCAGAATACAGGACAACAGCAGATATTGTTTAACCCGTCACTATCCCTTAGACGAGTTGAATTGTCAATGCAAAGTAACATCTCCAGTATCCAGCCAGCCTGTTCACCATTTCTGAAAACCTCTTACATGGGGTGGACAATGTGGTTACATAGACGAAATATCTTCTCCGAAAAACGAATGAAGAGGGATGTTACCGGTATCATGGGAACAGGAATGGGAATTCTAAATAATATAGACTCTGAGGTCCTAATGAATAAATTAGTTACAATAACTAGTGACCTAAACGAGTTGGAACATCCTTTACGATCTTCCCTTTTGGCTCTGGGAAGTGAACAGTGGCTTTTATCACGTACATTACCTCAGTGGGAGAACATAAATGAAAAAGACCATCAGTCCATTATAGATGCATTTGGTGCAGCCCAAAACAATATCTCTTTAGCTCTCAGCTGCATCCAAGCTCAATCGTGGATTCAATCCACAACAGCTATGATTATAAAGGAAGGTGAAGAAGGCACTTTACCCAATGAGATTCGGAAAGTGATACGGGATAAGGCAAATAATTTTGAAAAAAGATTCCAATCTTGGTGGCAGTTAGTTAATTTTACTTATGATCCCAAAAATGATATGGTCACAGCCTTTGTGTTAACTATACACAATGCTTCGGTATACACAATATATCCAATCATTGCATTAGGATTAAATCACAATGGGACTACACTGTATCCCTTGGAACACAGAGTGTGGGCACGAAAGAGTGAGAATAAATGGCAAACAATTGACATTAGCACATGCATTGTGCAAGGGCAACAAGGATTCATTTGTGAAAGCAATACCATCAGAGCTCAAGACATCTGTCTTGACACTGAACAGAATGTTTGTCACTTTGAGATACATCCTGACGAAAAACCTAAAACTGTACTTGTATATATAGGTAATGGCTGTGTTTGCCTAAGAACTTCCTGTAATTCCATTTTGGTAGATAACATTACTAGAAATATGAATGATCACTCTAACCTTTGTATCTGTAATTTTGTAACTATCACAGGATGCGATTTTACTTATTTAGCTCCCATCACATCTTATCAATTACTAAAATCTAACTATACATTGTATCATGACCTGCGGCCTACCCCTATTGGAATGAACTCAGTGTTGCTGAAAAGACTGGTGCAACATGAAGACTTAAGACGACTGCTGAAGCAAGTCCGAGAAGATGGACAAAAAACTCTGATAACTGTCCATCACAACGCTGAAGAAATACACCACGTCCTGGAACGAGTGAAGAAAGATGGAGAACATCATTGGTGGAATATTTTTATAGGGTATTCACCGTCAGCAACTTGAGTGCTGCACTTATTAATACATCCTTTGCTTGTAGTATTAGTAGCAGTAACAATACTAATAATTGTAAACTTTATGTTCTGGTACCAATTAACCAAGTTGACTAGGAGAGTTTGGGTACTACTCACAATTCTTAAACATGAACAATATGAAATTTTGCGAAAGAATTCGCAAGGATAAAGAAAAGGGGGGAATTGTTACCCAACAATAAAGGGGTTAAAGTTTTGTGTAGCAGTTTCATGAAGGGTTCAGTCGGCAGTAGGTGATTTACACATACCTAAAGAAACTAACAAGACGTCCATCCTTGAAGCTGCCAGCAGTGATTAAAACAGAGACTCTTTATCAAGAACTGTCTGCCCTTGGAGGGAACATCCCAGAAACTGCAGAAACTGCATAAACTTTGTTATCATGTTTTTCTAAACTGTGAACATGCAGTGACTTGGGGGAAAAGGTAATTCCGGCAGGGGGAGATCGCGACCACCGACTCACGGACCACCTACCCTAATTACACCCCAGACCCAAAAGAAAGGGGCGGAGGAGGAAAACTGAGCATGCGAAGTAATTTACATGAAAAGCGAGAGAAAATTAACCAATTGTTTAAGAATATGTAAATATGTTATGAATTATGCATGATTATAGTGTATAACTAATTTTCTGTCCAGAAGCCGGTGTGCACGCTAGGAGGAGAAATCCCCCGTGCACCCAGCGCTGCAATAAAGAATACCTGCTTTATAAAATTTTAAAACAAGTCTTGGAAAGTTCAGTTTCCTTTTCAGGTATCACCAGCTGGGTCGCCAGATCTGATATCGGAAAAGGAAACTGCACTTTCCAAGACTCGTTCCGGAGTTTTAGAAAGCGGCATTCTTTATTGCAGCGCTGGATGCACGGGGCATTTCTCCTCCTAGCATGCACACCTGGCCCCTGGACGGAAACTTAGTTATCTACTACAATCACACATATTCATAACATATTTACATATTCTTAATGTGATAAATGAGTTGGTCCCAAACAGGATTCCAATATAAGTTTGCAGTTTATTAGGTGAATGAGAAGCAAGCAAACAGCGCTGGGGTGTCTCCTCTCCACCAAAACGCACACCAGAGGTGGTTACATATCTGATATTTATACTTTAACGCCTATACATTTGCATAACTTTTCCCCGAAAAGGTGATCCTTTTCAAGAAATCATTTCCATAGTTCCCGCCTCAGGATCCGCCTCAGGCTCCTCCTTGACACGCGTTCTGGTGGTCGTGGGCAGGGGTCTTCAGGATGAAGGCCGGAGGTCTTCCTCACTGTGCACTTTTTACCTCTTCCCTAAAATTCCTGATTTGGCTGAGCTTGCAGAGCCAAACCGGTTCCAGCCTGGCCTGTCCTTGAGTGGACATCTGGTTGTCTCTCACTCGTTATTGTTTCATAGATTCATAGATTTCTAGGTTGGAAAAGACCTTAGAGATCATCGAGTCCAACCATCCCTAATCCCCATTAAACCATATCCTCAAGTAGATCATCCACCCTATTCTTAAACACATCCAGAGATGGGGACTCAACCACCTCCCTGGGCAGCTTATTCCAGTGGCTGACAACCCTTTCAGAGAAGAAATACTTCCTAACATCCAACCTGAATCTGCCCTGACTAAGCTTATACCCATTTCCTCTTGTTCTATCACCCATCACTAATGTAAAGAGCCCTTCCCCTAACTCCCCACCATCTTTTCTCAAGTATTTATA